>NW_017095744.1:1067-7989 GCF_001412225.1 Nicrophorus vespilloides
CTAATTTGATTATACAATGTCTGAATTTACACATTTTAAGCATTCCTCGAAATGCGTTTTGTGTTTTAATTATTACGAGTGTGGTAACAAAGGCGATAATGAAGATAATCGAGAGCAAAAGTGGAGTGCTAATCGTTGAGATCAACGGAACGTAATTGGTGTTGGGGATTACGCGAGAGGAAGGAAGAGGAACAAAAGTCTTACGGCCAAGAGCAGAAAGGTAATTGACATATTTCCGGTGAGATTTACGAAGAGACAACAAAAAAAAAAGAAACGAAGAACTGAACTACACACGCACCGACAACGATGGGATTACGTAAATTACTCGACAAAACGGGCGATTTCAGCTGATTTAAATGAAAAGTACATTTTAATTGGGCTTAAATTCAATTAAGTAAGCGTTTTAGTTGCCACTTCGCCGTGGTCATTTTGTCTTTCTTTCCTCCTTTTTCTTTTTTTGCTTATTTACTCTTTTCTTTCTCTGCTGCAACGTTTTAATTTTCTTTCTTTCTGAATTTTAATTCGCATAACGACGCATTTATGTAACGCCGAGGACAGGTAATTAAATTATCCATACATTAATGGAGTTTAAATTTCTAAAGTGCTTGTTTCTTTCTCTTCTGCGATTCACGCGAAATCATTTCGTTAATTAATTAACCAACTAATTAATTAATTAAAACGACGTCGTGCGTTGAGGTCATCACTTGTTTTACCAACAGAGATCAAGAATTAAGAATCTGACATCTGCGACAAAATCGAAAGTCATTAAAACGATATTTTCGCGAAATTTACTTCTCAATTATTAATGCATTCTCTTTGTTTCAATGTCAAAACAACCGATAAATAATCCAATTAATTATTCGTATAATAAATATCCATTATAGATACAAGGACACTAAATTGTATGACATAACTAATTAATTTATCTTTTGACAGATGTCATTTTGATATCCATCCCAGCATTAAATAGAGCATTTTGACAGATGTCAACAGGAAGTATTGTATAGCACATTATCCATTATAGATACACAAAGACACTAAATTTTATGACATAACTAATTTATCTTTTGACAGATGTCATTTTGATATCTATCATAGCATTAAATAGAGCATTTTGACAGATGTCAACAGGAAGTGTTGTATAGCACATTATCCATTATAGATACACAAAGACACTAAATTCTATGACATAACTAATTAATTTATCTTTTGACAGATGTGTTTTTGATATCTATCAAAGCATTTAGATCATTTTGATAGATGTCAATAGAAAGTGTTGTATAGCACATTATCCATTATAGATACACAAAGACACTACATTGTATGACATAACTAATTAATTTATCTTTTGATAGATGTCATTTTGATATCTATCAAAGCATTAAATAGAGCATTTTGACAGATTGACAGATGTCAACAGGAAGTGTTGTACAGCACATTATCCATTATAGATACACAAAGACACTACATTGTATGACATAACTAATTAATTTATCTTTTGATAGATGTCATTTTGATATCTATCAAAACATTAAATAGAGCATTTTGACAGATGTCAACAGGAAGTGTTGTACAGCACATTATCCATTATAGATACACAAAGACACTAAATTGTATGACATAACTAATTAATTTATCTTTTGACAGACGTCATTTTGATATCTGTCAAAGTATTAAATAGAGCATTTTGACAGATGTCATTGTATAGCATTGGCTGGGACAACCGCACTTTGCGTTTATACATTTGTCCTCCCAAGAGACACATTAACACACTTCGGTTGTTGCCTTGTAGAGCGAATGTTTTGAGTTGTCCCGGTCCGAAAAAGGACTTTGAAAAGTCATCGTACTGCGAGCGATGTTTACTATTTTTTATTTTATTTCTTTCCCATTTGGAAAACAATTAAACAATTGTTTATGAATCGATCGGGTTCGGAGCGAGTTGCGCAATTATTTATTAATAAAAGCACGCGCGCAACATCAAAAGGATGTCTGGGTGTTGTGCAAAACGGAAAGTGAAACAATACGAAATATGTGTATAGTAAATAAGTTCGAGAAAGGACAACAAATGAATTGAGAATAAATAAAGAAAGAGAGAAACTGTGAGCCTGGAGCGGATTTTGCGACATCTTCCGTAATTGAATTATTCATCTCGATTAATATTTATTAATTATTAGCCGTGAGATTACTCATACAGCTGTCAATCATCGGCGCGATTCGACCCCGTGACATTCAACGGGAATGCGAGGATTTATCGAAAGCAATTATATAACTTTAGATTCAATGCTCTTACGTTCCTATTGTCATTGTAATATGCGCAGATCGATCTGCGCGTTGACCAATTTTTAATGAATTTTATGTAATTAGTAAATGAAGAGAATTAAGTCAATATTAAGTTATACATTCGTATTTGACAAAATAATTCAATGCTCTCGCGTTTCTATTGTCATTGTAATGTGCGCACATCGATCTGCGCGTCGACCGATTTTTAATGAATTTTATGGAATTATAGGATTAGTAATTGGTAAATTAAGAGAATTAAGTCAATTTTAAGTTATTTAACAAAATAATCTTCTAATATCTTTATATAATTTATAGATAAAAATGTATATTCAATTGCATCCATAAAACTTTCAAATGAAATTGCTATAAAATAACCATTGTGGGTAGAATTTTACAGTAGAAAAAAATAGTTAACAATTTATAAATCGAAGTTGGACGTACCAGTACGTTTGTCTATTCATTTTATTGCGAATTGCTTTTAGCGCGTTTCGATCGTCAACTGTTCATTGTTGGCCGCGTCGCGTAATGAAATCGACGAGAGCTTTGGGTCATTCGCGAATATGGGATGTCAGTAGTAGTAATAGCTCCATCTTTCCATAACTGTTCATTTATTATTGTGAAAGCCATCGTCCGTCGCGCATTACGTCCGCAGTAAAACGCGCTCCTCGCACTCGTTTTTCTCTTACATTATTTCTTTTACGGTCGTCCAGATTCCGGAAAATTGCTGTTACTATTTAGATGGTTGCCAAATGCGATGGTTGGTGGTGCCCACGGCAAAATTGTATCCGTCTGGGCCCACTCGGATTTTGATTAGAATTGACAATGGGCGAGAGAACAAACGAATCACTGCAGAGATATGGCTTATTCGAACTTCGGTTTCGTAAAAAAGAAATATATATTATATATATATGCATTTATAAACGCACACAAACATTCAAATAATGGTTACGTTATACGTTTCTCATTGATTGCGATTACGCCCTTGGCAACACCACTTGATTCATAATAAAAATATAAATCAATTTTGTAATCTTCACATATTTCACTATATTAATATACATTTTAAATTGTAAAATATAATCTTTTAAATAAGTCCATACTAAATGTACAAGAAAGACACTTTTGAGGACAACAAAACAAATTTGACAAATGTCATTTTTATATATATCAATGAGAAAAATTTGTGTATCAAAACTAATTAATTAAGATTTTTTTACTAATGTCAATATTTTAATTTTGATGGAATTTTTACAGATTTAATTATATTTTTCAATTAGTAAAAATATCAATTTTTTGACAAGTGACATAAATTTGACAAGTTTCTTGGTTATCTTGTATAAGTTCGCATGATCTGTATTAGATAATAAATAATGATTGCAGTTAGGAACAGGTGATGTTGAGGTTAAAACCTTATTACTTCAAATATTCAATTTATGCTCAAAATTATAACAAACAATAATTTTAAAATAATCAAATCATTTTATATATGCACACAAACATTCAAATAATGGTTACGTCATACGTTTCTCATTGATTGCGATTACGCCCTTGGCAACACCACTTGATTCATAATAAAAATATAAATCAATTTTGTAATCTTCACATATTTCTTAAATTGTAAAATATAATCTTTTAAATAAGTCCATACTAAATATACAAGAAAGAAACTTTTGAGGAAGACGTAAATGAAAATTCCTTTGACATTTCAATAATTCGTGTCACAAAACAAATTTGTCAAATGTCATTTTTGTATATATCAATGAGAAAAATTTGTGTATCAAAACTAATTAATTAAATTTTTTTTACTAATGTCAATATTTATATTTTGATGGATTTTTTAAAGATTTAATTATATTTTTCAATTAGTAAAAATATCATTTTTTGACATAAATTTGACAAGTTTTTTGGTTATCTTGTATAAGTTCACATGATCTGTATTAGATAATAAATAATGATTGCAGTTAGGAACAGGTGATGTTGAGGTTAAAACCTTATTACTTCAAATATTCAATTTATACTCAAACTTATAACAAACAATAATTTTAAAATAATCAAATCATTTTGATCATTGAATTCAATTAATTAATTAATTAACAAAAGTTATTGAAATTTTTAACAAAAAAAAAATAGAAAATACTTTTGCTGTTTGAATAATACATAAAAATGTAAACACTTCATTTGCATCAATTGAACGATCCTTGAGGTAACATTACTAATTACCTATTTTTCTCTCTCTCTATTATATAAGGATCTTGGCCCTTGGCAACACCACTTGATTCATAATAAAAATATAAATCAATTTTGTAATCTTCACATATTTCTTAAATTGTAAAATATAATCTTTTAAATATCTCCATACCAAATATACAAGAAAGAAACTTTTGAGGAAGACGCAAATGAAAATTCCTTTGACATTTCAATAATTCGTGTCACAAAACAAATTTGACAAATGTCATTTTTGTATATATCAATAAGAAAAATTTGTGTATCAAAACTAATTAATTAAGATTTTTTTTACTAATGTCAATATTTTAATTTTGATGGAATTTTTAAAGATTTAATTATATTTTTCAATTAGTAAAAATATCAATTTTTGACAAGTGACATAAATTTGACAAGTTTCTTGGTTATCTTGTATAAGTTCGCATGATCTGTATTAGATAATAAATAATGATTGCAGTTAGGAACAGGTGATGTTGAGGTTAAAACCTTATTACTTCAAATATTCAATTTATACTCAAACTTATAAAAAACAATAATTTTAAAATAATCAAATCATTTTGATCATTGAATTCAATTAATTAATTAACAAAAGTTATTGAAATTTTTAACAAAAAAAAAAAATAGAAAATACTTTTGCTGTTTGAATAATACATAAAAATGTAAACGCTTCATTTCCATCAATTGAACGATCCTTGAGGTAACATTACTAATTACCTATTTTTCTCTCTCTCTATTATATAAGGATCTTGGCAACACCACTTGATTCATAATAAAAATATAAATCAATTTTGTAATCTTCACATATTTCTTAAATTGTAAAATATAATCTTTTAAATAAGTCCATACTAAATATACAAGAAAGAAACTTTTGAGGAAAACGCAAATGAAAATTCCTTTGACATTTCAATAATTCGTGTCACAAAACAAATTTGACAAATGTAATTTTTGTATATATCAATAAGAAAAATTTGTGTATCAAAACTAATTAATTAAGATTTTTTTAGTAATGTCAATATTTTAATTTTGATGGAATATTTAAAGATTTAATTATATTTTTCAATTAGTAAAAATATCAATTTTTTGACAAATGACATAAATTTGACAAGTTTCTTGGTTATCTTGTATAAGTTCACATGATCTGTATTAGATAATAAATAATGATTGCAGTTAGGAACAGGTGATGTTGAGGTTAAAAGGTTACGTTCTTGCGCTTCGAAGATGAAGGAGGAAGAACAAAGGACGAAATCCATTCGGAAGCGATTCGAGTAAAAAAAGAGTGTATCTTTGACAGCTGCCACCGTGACAAAGTCAAGGAGCCCCGGGATGCGGCGATCGCGACGTGATAAATAGCAACAAAACGAAAGGTCCTTTTGTTTGGGGCAGCAACAAATGGCGTGCGCCGAGTGGAAGACGTGTGCTTTATACATTCGAAATGAATAGAAGAATAATTCGCGAGCTGCAGATGCAACCGCCGCGTATAGATAAATACAAATAACTCGCAATCAATTTAACTAATGTAATTTATAAATTGAATTACTTTCACCGTGCGGAACCCATCCTTCTCCAACATCAACTACTCGCATCTTCCTTTCTCTCTCTCTCTCTCATTGGTAAAGAAACAAGCACAAACCATCAACATCTTCGGATGGTAAGTGGTGTTTGTGTTTAGCTCTGGCATCGTTTCGTGATGACACACATAAAGCAAAGAATCGTGCCCGCATCTTGCTACTTCCGAAACGCAGAGTTTTCGAATTTCCCGCCCAATTCTATTTTAATTTAAATCAGAGGTTCCCAAACTTTTTTGTGTCGTAGACCCCTTGCCATGTTTTTCGGTTTTGGGTAGACCCCCTACTTACCGATATTGATTTTTTGTAAATTTATTATTTATATTGGGATATCTTTATAATTATTAAGATCTTTACTCTGAGACTGCGCATATGCTTGTAACAAGATGATACTGGTATATCATTATGTGCAGGTTTTTACAAGTTCAAAATGTATTGCGTGAATGCCTACATCCTACAACTTACACAATTTTATAAACATATATAATATTTTTTTTACTTCATAAATACTTTTACTATTGAAATCCCGACGTTCGAAATCCCGACTGTATCGAAATCCCAACATTCGAAATCCCGACTATATCGAAATCCCGACTGTATCGAAATCCCTGACATTCGAAATCCCGACTATATCAAAATCTCGACAACATAATCCCGACTGTATCGAAATCCCGACAGTGTCTTTTATTATTATAATTTATACAATAACGCAGTCACCATCTACTATTATTTAATATTAATAAAATAAATTAATTTTATAACGGGGTTTATTAATTGTTATTATTTATTAATAATAATAATAAATTAGTTTAATTTAGAATATTTCTTAATTTAAAAGTTTATTATGAATAAGT
>NW_017095745.1:0-1757 GCF_001412225.1 Nicrophorus vespilloides
CTCTGTCCCTATCTACTCACTCTTCGTTCGACGGTCGAGCGGAGCGGACGTGCCGGCGAGAGCAATAGCGTGCGTGCGCGAGTGAATCATTGCAGCGGTGTATTTTGGACTTGGTTTAATTATTAAATCGGTGTTAATTAATTATTGTGGTGGTGAATTAGTGAAGTGACCTAATTGGGATTACAAGACGGACTTAGCTGCTGGATTCCTCCGACCCACGGGGTGCTGCCGGCCTTCCGCGCGTTGACCACGCACGTGTTGGTCCGTGATAAGGTAAGTGGAAACATTTCCGCTTGACCAGCAGACGTTTTTATAATTTTCGGGACTATATTTGGTGGACTTGCTGCTTGCAGCGGTGTTCTAATTGTCAATTAGTGATATAATTAAACTGACTTAGCACGTGCTTGAGTGTTACAATTGTTCTGCTGAGTGAAGTGATTTTTCTGGGTTTGTGTTACGCGAGAACAACTTGGGTTAATTAATTTTTTCTCGTGTAGCACTCTTTGGTGTCGCAATCGGGATTTTTCTTTTGATTTTAAGTTTAATTAGTGTAATTTTTGATTTTTTCTGGGGCCTCTCGACCTTACGGTATTTTCGCGAATTTTAATAAGACCCTTGACCGCCTGCCTGACCGCGATCATCGATTTTGGGGTGATTTTCTAGTAAATTCGAAACACGTGTTCGAAAGTTTTGACTTTTAACGGAGCAAACTAAAATCGCACTCTATGTGCAAAAAATGGTGTGCTAAAATCCGTGTTTTTTGCGGGCACAAAATTTTTCGATATCACGGCCAGCTGTTCGTCGCTCCAGATATTGGAGCGCCTTTTTCTGTACTGCGGAGCGCTACGTCATAGCGCAATTTAAATTTGCGGCGCACATTATTATTAATGACCACTCTCCATCCTGCGGTCAAGTCTCGCTGCCCGTCGGTCGGGTTACGCAACTAGTTGCGATATATTCGGCGATCCGGCATCGAGCCCTCTCTTCCCCGAGACGCGTCCATCCGGACTCGGGCGATTTTCTCATAAGTGACCAACGGTGGTCAGCGCGCCTTCGACGCCGTCGTCGAAGTTCCCGTCGAGTGGCCCCGGGTTTCCTGGGGCTAAGTCCGGCCGGCTGTTCGTGCGCCGAGTTGCCCCCTGGTCGAGTCTTGGCCTGCAGACCACTGGTCAGGCGCCACTGACCCCTGGGATCATCACTCCCCCCACCTCACTTGATCTAAACTTAGCTTCTCTTTATTCTTTCTCTCGCGCCGCGGCGATTAGATGAGTTGGCTTGACCAACTACATCTTAATTGAGCACCGCGTTGCTCGCGGGGGGGGGTGCCCTAATTAATTAATTCCCCTTTTCATTAGGCGGCCACCGCACTGACGGGGTGCGCGTGTTTGACCGCGAACTTTTCTTTTGCTTCCCCTACAATAGTATTGGCGCTTGACCCCTGGTGCCGTCCGTCCGGGTGGTTTCGAGGTGCTTGACCACTGGTCGGGTGGACCCCCCCCCGGGTGGTCACTGACTTTATTTTATTTTTATTTTCATTTTATTTTCTTAGTCCACCCTTAACGCGTCGCGACCCCTTGGACCGACCGGGCCTCACCCGTTCAGCCCTATTTAATTCCACGAGCCCTTTGCTCGACTAGTGCCTTTTCGCGTTTCGGTTTTTTGCCTTTATTATTTATTTTTAGTTAATTATTTTTATTTTTCACCCTTGCTCGCCGCGACCCCTTGGACTGACCGGGCCTCACCCGCTCAGCCCTTCT
>NW_017095746.1:0-54534 GCF_001412225.1 Nicrophorus vespilloides
AGTGTAGATACATTTCTGTGCTCTTATCCATATTGCTGTAATACGCGTTCAAAGTTGAAAAATTTAATCATTATTTATTTAATATATTTCAAATCATGTCGGTACGTTTCTAAACTTCTAAATATTATACAATAATGAACGGAAATTACAATATTCGAGTATGAATAATTGCGTTATCGCGGTTTTAAGTAAAAATATTATATTTTTTTTTTACGACTTACGATGAAAAAGTCGGCTAAAATATTCTAAGTAACTCCACGTCAACCACATGACAGAAGAAAAGCATATGGTTTATTCCAGGTAGAGAGAAACCCGTATAAATACAGTAAATACAAATAGTGTGAATCACATTATACACTTAACAGATGTCTTTTTACAATTTTGTGTTAAATTGAAGACGAAATATTTCAACTAGTTAAGATCTCCTTTTAACTTTACAATAATATTGAGGTGAAGAAAATTAAAGATGATATAAATTGTGCAGGAAAATGAATTGCAAACGATCTGAAAGAGAAAATAAAAAAGTTTTCTTTTGAGAGCAGAATTTTGTTTAATTCTTTTATAGCATTATTGGATTAGTAGATTATACTTTTATTAATGAGTTAAGTCAATTAAAGATACAATACGAGGTGTTAATTCTCAATTGTAGTTTGAAAGGAATAATAAATCAGTTGGAAGAATAGTTTTAAAACAAGCATTCGATTAAGAAATAAGAGAGAGAGAGAGAGAGAAAGAGAGGAGAAAAAAGAGTTGGCTTAAAAGTGGAGAACAGAGCCGGCGTTTGTTTCTCTCTCTCGGAGGAGTGGAAAGCTGTACTTAATTAAAGTTGAAACATGAAGCAGAGTGAAAGAAGAGCAAAAAACACACAAGGATGAGGATGAGTAGTCGCGATGCCATCGCTCTGCCAAAGTAAAAGCAATCTTAGTTGCCGGAGTCTGGAAAAAGCAATTAATTAGTTAAATGGTAAAACCGGAGGAGGAAGGAAAAAAATCAATTAGGTAATTAGCTCTGCGCTCTGAAGAGAAGATTTATTCCCGTCTCTTTCGGCGGATCAAATGGCACTGCGAGCGAAAATGCATCGTCTCTGGAGAAGAACAATGATGAATGGCGGTGGGTCTTGTCTTTCGCGTTACGCAATCCACCTGGTTAAGTAGCCACTTAATGCGGATCACGTGCGGCGGATTCACAGTGCGATCTGCTTATTCTGGTTTTATTATTCCTTCGTTCTTTATGGCGTCGCGAAAATCCATAATTTCGACGAAGTTCAAAGTCGATGTTTCCAATGTCGTCGTCGGTATAGAAACCGACATGCGATCATAAATAAAGGGCGAAGGAAACGGCGCCCCCGAAAAGAAAAACACAAAGCGAAATTCGCGTGACGACGCCCCATTAAAATGCACCTCGACCTCCAACCTTATACCAATGTTTGTATCCAACAGAAACATCGACTTCCGAAAGCAACCAAACCCCATATCACGATGCTATTTATCGCCATCAGGATTGGAGTCGCTTTTTTATTATAATTTTTTATATTTTTTTCGGAAGCGAATCCTTGACCTGCTGCGTGCGTAGCGCGATCGATGGGACATGTAATATTTATTTTGCTGGACATTATCGTTTTTCGGTGTTTAAGACGGAAGGAATGATGGAGAAAAAGGCGACGAACGTGGGGCGACAAACAAGAACGAAAGTGGTGAAACCGCAATGTATAACCAAAACCGAGAGGATCGATGACGGCGTATCCGAGGAATCAGCGAGCAGAGATGCCTTTGATCTTCGTTACGTTTCTGTGTGTAGAGATGGAGATAGTGATTGGACCCTGTTACGTGTTTCGAAATTAATTAGGCAAGTGGAGCATTCGGTCCACTGGTCTTTTTTAATTAAAATGCGGCCGCGCTTCACGTGGCATTGATGCGAATAATGCTCGTTCTCTGAGTTACAAGAGCACGCCGGAATTCGCTCTCCACGGTGAGCGTTCATCCCATTCGTGGGGTCACCTGGGCCACCCCAGGATAGGTAACTCAATTGCCGCATTCCTGCGGATCATGATGATGATGATGATGAGCTAATAGTTAACAAGAAGTGTATTGAATCACGCGAAAGTGATTCACGAAAGAAAGAAAAAACATACATTTACATAACATCAAAAAAAAAGTCAATTTAAAACATTCGTTAATTAATTCAATGCCCAAACAACAGAATACTCACATGTGTGAATACGATAATGTATGTTTCAGTTGCAGTTGCGGAGACGCTCGCTTTCGGATTTGATTCGCAAAGCTTTATATTGTAATATTTGCATGTGAAAACTGTAGTACTACTGTTGCTTGTTTGTTGTTGTGGTTGTTGGTCTTTCGTCGTTGGTCTGAATTACGCGCGCGGCGGCGGCAGCGTCTCGCATCCGCAAACGCTATGGAATAACTGAATAAGAATCAACGGAATAGAGCGGCGACTAGCACTAATAGGAGACTTAGGAGGTGAAATGAAACTAGCTGCTTCGGAGGACTCGCGGTCGGACTATTTGGTTAGCGGGGGTGGCGGGTTTCGCAGGATACTCTCTTTCTCTCTCGCTTTCACTGCGAGCCGAGTCAAAACCAACCCCTAAGAACCTGTGCGCGGGCACCCGCTGAGGGTGGTGGTGTTTTGATACGCTGCGCTTCCACCACATTGGCAACCCAAACCTCATTCTCATTCAAAAACCAACAAAAAAAATCAATTCATCAACTTTCTGTATGGGAAAATTTACAATTTCCAGACAGCATTTTCCTACATTCATCAACAACAAAAAGTTTCATTAAAGAAAATCTATTAGTTTCCATGAGATTTTATCATTCCTTCAAAAAATACCAATAACTTTCAACAAAGACCCCATGGTAATTTCTCAAACTCAACAATTTTAATTTTAATCCATTATCCATGAGATTTATACGTTTTTTTTGTTAAACAGAGCTCAATTTCATGAAGAGTTTTATTTTCATTCCTACAACATCACAACTTTCAATAAAACTATTCATTAATTTCGATGAGATTAATACATTTACATACATTGGCAACCCAAACCTCATTCTCATCCAAAAACCAACAAAAAAATCAATTCATCAACTTTCATTATGGGAAAATTATTAAATTACAATTTCCAGACAGCATTTTCCTACATTCATCAACAACAAAAAGTTTCAATAAAGAAAATCTATTAGTTTCCATGAGATTTTTTCATTCCTTCAAAAAATACCAATAACTTTCAACAAAGACCCATGGTAATTTCTCAAACTCAACAATTTTAATTTTAATCCATTATCCATGAGATTAACACGTTTTTTTTTGTTATACAGAGTTTTATTTTCATTCCTACAACATCATAACTATCAATAAAACTACTCATTAATTTTGATGAGATTAATACAATTACATATATTGATAAACCAAAGCTCATTGGATCAACTGTTTATAAAAAGTACTCATACCTGCAACACCTAGACAAAAAAATAATACTTCAAAAACGACAAAGACAAAATATTAATTTCCATAAATAACTCTTTGATTAGGGCAATAGCTCAGATCTTGTAATTTGGGGAACTTTATTTCAATCCCGCTCAAAACAATGATAGATAAACTGCATAGTTTGTAAAGATTAATAAGTACTGAAAACTATTTATCAACGTGGAATATCACTACAAGGTGGCGCAAAAGTAATATCATAATTTGAATTGACTACCATTTTTGCAGATGACGCCAAATATCACTGTGCTTTGACATTTATGATGTAGATATATATTAAATTAGTTTTCAATAAGCCATGGAGCGATACACACCTCAAGAACATGGATTTATTGTTACTTCTTTTTTTGACAAATTTTCAGTCTGTTGTTTTAACGCAACGTGAATTCTGTCGTCGTCTTCTCGCGTTTACCACAACAAACCACAAACCTTGCAAGTCTTAAAAGTTAACATTTAAGAAGAAATCTCCAATTGAAGCTAGATTTTTTGCGAGCAACAATTGAAAATGCTGTAAAACGAGCGCAATTATGCATCGACTCGGAAGGTGGAAATTTTACACTTTCAAATAAATCAGATCTCTTTTTTTGCATTTATAACAAAATGGCAGCCAATTCAAATTATGACATTATTTTTGCGCCACCTTGTATATGTATATTCAATGTAAAACTAATAAAAAAAACTATTTTTTGTCTAATTACAACATATTTTATTATAGGAAATTAACAATTATATGAAAAAGTTCATAATCTATGGATGGATGCATTATTTAGAAAGTACACATTTTATATATATAAAATAATAATTGATTAATGCAAAATTTAATTATCGTCTCATAAATCCAGTTTAAACTTTACATTCTATTTCTTATAATTTTAAAGCATATCTAATAATAATTGTGTTAATTAATAGTAATTTCAATTTGTTATTTATATCAATTTAAACAAAGATTTTCTCAGAAAATAATTAATAAAATTTTGATTTTGAAATAATTATTGTGATTATAGTTGTATGCAAATATCTAGATTGCTTTGATCTCCAATGAAATTATTTAAATTAAGTTTGTCCAATTATTCAAAAGTTTAAATTTGTAATAATATATTTAGTTCATTCATTTGTACTATACACTATACATTATAATCATTATTTAATTACTGAAGTACGTTTTAGTAAATACAATATTTTATAGACGAGATTTTCCCAAACTGAAAATCCTGAAATTTTCATGAAACACCTTGTATATTTTGTAAGGTAGGTTATAACACATAATCAACACATTCACCATTTAGTAATTTTTTTTTTTTTTAAAAGAGGATTATATCAATTTATTTATTGATATAAATCTCTCCGGCCCTATTTCTACCCCTTTCGGGTTTAACAGCCACCACAAATTTTTGTTGATTTTCGGAATTGAACCAACGACCTTTCCTATCAGATTTTTGTGATACAGGCAACCATAGCCACACGATATTTAGTAATTTAGTTCACGTATTCACTATGTGAATAGCTGACATAGTTTAGGAAACTCTGTTTTAGACTATATCCGATTGTTACGTTATATGCAATACTCACAACACGTGCGTATATTCGGTTGCATAGTTTGAATATTCAAACTGACAGATGTCAAAAAATCGATTGAACTGTCAAGTGTTGACAGTGGGGCAACAACGAGTTGAGGTCACCGCAATTGATTGTTGACAATAATAGATAGCGATGTGTATAAATAAAGGCGATTATTGTTAATAAAAATGCAGAGTGAATCAGAGGTCGGAGGTTATGCGAATTAACGCACCGAAGGAATATCTCGGCTGAGAGCGAGAATAAGGAGAGTCGCGGTTTTATTGCTCATGCGTGCGGGCAGCGGAGAATCCAAAATATATAGAGTACATGGATGTGCAGTAGCGGTAGCGGTGGATGAAAAGGTCATGGGGGGATGATGGATTCCTGAAATCAGTAGTGCACGGTGCGACGAGGATCGGGATGATGCGGAGTGTCTCGTCAGCTGTTCTACCTGGAATAATCCACTGAAGACTCCGAAGGGAAGACTCCTGGAATGGTAGGTGCAAATATAGAGAAGACCGCTCTCTCCAACTTGACATCGAAACCTAGGGGCGCTAACGTGAATTTTCAGTTCGTCAACTCTTCATCAAAATCAATACCCTTGTTTCCATGTGCATGAAATATCCCTAGCAGGCTGTCCGCTATTCTCCATCTACAACATACAACAAAAACATACATCGTCTTTTATCCAATTCACTGTTTATTTTCGTGGGCGGATGTCCGTCTTCTCCACACTCCAATTCATCATCATCATCATCCAATTCGATCCAATCTACAATCTTCCAAGACCCTTCTTTACAACATTTAAATAATCATAAACAATTGCCTTCATTCGATTCACTTGTTATCGCGAATCCCACAGCCACCACATTTAGTTAATCCCTCACCTTACTTTATTCCCTGATACAATGAAGTAATTTGTTTTTTTTAAATTTCGTCTGCCGGACTTTCTCTTTTACCGTGTCTAATTGCATTCAATTATGCAAGCGCGTATAATTAGCGTACGATTTCGAACATAAATAAGTTTTTAATCGCTGTCATTACTTGTTTTTTTTCCACAATTTTATCTACGAACCTACAAAATATGATTCAGTACAGATTGACTACTTCACTTAAATTAACCACTTTGCACATTTTCTAGTGATTAAAGTCTTAAAGTTATCATTATTTCATTTTCTTCTAAAGATAATAATATTTTAATAATATTTGAATCATTGTTTAATCAATAAACGAAACTAAATTTGTTTCAGCAAAAAGGTAAATCTCTTTGTAACGAGTTTCACGGAAGATTTAATCAAATGGGAATTCGGTGAATTGTGAGCGTTCAGTGGTTTCCGAGAAAAACGGGGGGGCTAAAAATTATTACGAATTACACTATTTTGATGGTACATACGAAAATAAATGAATTTATGCATTAAGCTCGACTTCAACCTCGATCGATATTTACATTAATAATGTTTATTTGCCATCAGATTTCCTATGCATAACTATAATACGCAAAGTGTTTACATTAAACGTATACAATTACTGAATAATCTGCATCCTCGACGTATTAAAATTTAACAGACCTGTCAATACTGTGAACGTGTATAATTATATAAACATTTTACTTGCTTTTCATCAATTATTCATAATATCGATTCAAGAAAAAAAAATTATATAAATTTGTATTCATTTATTACAGAGAAGCGTTAATTGTGTTGTATTATCTAATGTTGATGAACCAACATTATCACCAAGTTCGATGCCATCTTTTATAAATATTTACATCTACATCTTATTGCGTTGTAATTAAACTTTATCACTTATTGTAATTTTACTGAAAAGTTTTACAATATTGAAATGTCATTATCAGTTAGGGTTTTTGTTTGTTTCAGTTAGAACTAATTACATTTGGCTGAAATAGTTTGGCGACAGTTTACGTAAAAGTATTTTCCTCTTTGAAGACCTGATGTATGAGTAATAGTTCGTGGCTATTCTGCTTTATAACCAATGCTAACGTAATGAGTATTTTGCAACGACGTTGCATAAACATAATCACTTTATAAACGAACTCAGTTCTGAATCGTTTTTACTTTATCTGCTTATTATAACATATTTATTTTAAGTATATAACTATCACTGATTTGGTCATTTTTTTTTTCCTAATAAAATGTATTTGTTACATAATTTTGATAATGATGATATATTTGTATATTGATAAGATTGTTGTTTAATAAAATTGGATGTTAGGTGGTGATACAATAAATTCAAAATGAATATAATGCGAAAACTGAGGGGAGGTGTGGCAAACGCCGCATCCTCCGCCTCTAACAAGGAGTCTTTGGAGAGCGCGGCGACGTCACCGCACACCCAGTTAGGAATGATGCATCTGAAGAAGCTGTTCTCGGAGTACACGCATCCGCCCCATCCCCTGACGGAAGCCGAGAAGGAGGATAAGCTTTACAATATGCTTCCCCTGTTCTGCAAGGTAGAAAGAGGCGAAAAGGAAATTGAATGTCTTTTATATGAAGAATGATGTGCGTAGGTTTTCGGGTCGAGTCCGTCCTGCGACATGAACGAAAAGTTCTGGGACATCCTCGGCTTTTGTCTGCAAGTCTCTCTATTGATGGTGTCGGAGATAAGGAAGCGAGCGTCTAACCAGAGCACCGTAGCCGCAAGCAGCGCGATTGCCAAATTCCTGGAGATCGAAAACTGCGAGGAATCGAGCAACGGTTGGATGCTCCTATCCACTTTAAATCTGCTGGCAGCGGGCGATTCGACTCTAGTGCAGATCATGTCTGAGGTCTCGGTGCCGTCGACTCTGGTGAAATGCTTGTATCTGTTCTTCGATTTGGCCGAGATTCCGGACGAGGAAGCGAACAGGAAGGATGCCAACAGCGATTTCACCCCGAAGGAACGTCGCATCCTGTTGCAGAAGATCTTCGTGCAGCTTCTGGTGCGGCTGTGCAGCCACAAAGTTCCTGCTGAGGAACTGGCGAGGAAGGACGATCTTACTCTACTCTTCTCGGCGATAACTTCGCCCTGTCCTCACTACAATTTCATGTGGCGGAAGAGCGCCGCCGAAGTATTGATGACTCTCTCGCGGCACGGCCTCTCGCCCCCCGTCGTCGGCTACATCCATTGTAAGTGGAATTGGGTTAAAGAAGCTTACGCTGCTGGAATTAATCAATTACATTTGCAGCGAAAGGTTGCGTGGCGATTTGCATGGATAACATGCAAGGTATGCCCGATCTGGCACCTCTGGAGCTCGTCGAGATGTTCGTCACGGTGTTCTGCTTCCTCAAGGACTCCAGCGAAGTCTCCTCCGTTCTTTTGGACGATTTCCGTCAAGCCCAAGGATATTTATTTCTGTCTGATATTTTATTAAAGTACGAAACCGGCGATCACGCTACGACCAAGCTCACATTCCGAAATCCTTCTTCCAGACTCGAAAACGAAGCAGCCACCGATTCGCAGGAGGCCATCAGGAATTTAGTGCTGATGGTCACGTCTCTCTGCATGTGCGGCTTTATGGAGCTGAAACCGTCTCAGGCCTCCACGGGCTCTCTATTCCAGATGCACGGATTCTCGTTGCCACAGCCCTCAGGTCGTGGGACTAGCGTTCGCAACATCCAGGCTTTCCACGTCCTTCAGACCACCTTCATCAAGTCATCCTCACCGATACTGTGCGCCTCGATCCTGGAAGCCATCTCGAGCATCTATCATTCGGACAACGCCAACTATTTTATCCTCGAGAACCAAAATACTCTCAGCCAATTCTTAGAAAAAATCCATTACAAATCCCCCGAGATCCAGGAGAAACTCTTCGAGCTGATCGAATTCCTGGTCTTTCAATTGAACTTTGTCCCCTGCAAAGAGCTAATATCCATGTCGATTTTCCTGAAGACGCACAGCCTCAACCACGTAGACTGCAGCATCAAGTGCATCAGAGTGCTGATGAACGTGCTCAAGCACAACGTGATCTTCAAAGATGTGTATCGTGAGGTCGGTATGCTGGAGGTCTTCGTGACTTGTCTGAACCGATACACAGATTTGCTGAAGATCCGCAAAAAAGCACACGATTGTGGAAATGAATACAACTTATCGACGGAACAGGAGAGATTTGGATCAATGGTGATAGAAATTCTGACAACGCTGTTGAGCGCGAACACCGCAAACGCTAATGTCTTGCGGGAATCCGGCGGAGCGCAATGTCTGCATGAGCTGGTTACGTTCTCCGAATGCAGACAGAACGTTTTAGGTAATTATCCAAATGAATCAATTAAACTGAGTACTCAGTGTTTTTATTTTGTATATTTGCAGGTATTATTAGAGAACTCGTGGTTTCGACTGGCGGAGAGGAGGATATGAGCCAGCTTTTAGGCACTCTGCACTCGACGTCGCGTAATCAATTGCAGTTGAAGACTGACGTATTAAAAGCTCTCTTGCTGTGCCTGAGGGATTCGCATAGAACGCGAACTGTTTTCAGAAAGGTCTGTTTTATTTTTCTTCATTTAGTCTCTTTTTTTATGATCCATTTGTATTTAGGTCAACGGATTCATTTACGTTACGAGCGTTTTGGTTGCTTTGGAAGGAAAGCTGACAATCAGGAAACCGAACGTCGAGATATTAACGCTCTTGAACATCGTATTTTACACAATAAGCACGGCGATGCGCTTCGAACCGGCGAACGCCAAGTTCTTTTACCACGAGATATGCATGACAAGCCTTTGTGATACTTTGAGGCTCCTCGGGTGTTTTACCACACACAAAGTCGATCAGCTCAGCGATAGCAAGGAGGAGGCTCCGAACTCGGACTTTCAGGATTTATATCATAATCTATTCATTGGCAACATCATCAACCCAGAGTAATTATTTCTATACATTCTAATTTATTTGCATTTAAGACAATTAATTAATTAAATGATTTCAGGATTCCAGACGATATACCGTGCACTTTGGCGTACGCTACGATGATTTTTCGATTACTTTACGACGTAGCTTTAGACCTTTTTGATAAACCGAATTTATCCGCAGAGAACTTGACCAAAACCCCTTCGCTGTCGAAGCAAGTGTCCATGGAGCGAGTAAGCATCAAATTGCTGCACACGAAATAATTTAAACATTTTAAACGCATTGTGAATTCCAGTCAAACAGCTCGGGTTACGGAAAGCGTTCAGCCGTGAACTCTTTGAATTTAAATCCGCCGACGCCCGATCCGATTATCGTGCATCCAGGGGTCGTTGTCGTCATGCTGCAGCTTCTGCCCTGCCTCGAGGTATTACTCATAATTAGTTTAACTGCTCACATTACTCTAACTGTTGCAAATTTAATTCTGCAGTCTCAGGAGGATGCATCAAAGTGCCTGGCCCTTCAGTACTACGTAGCGGAGATCATAAAATCGTTGGTGCGAAGCGAAAGAAACCAGCAAATCATGTGCGACAGCGGCTTCGTCAACCATCTGCTGACCATCGGCTCTGTTCCGCTGCAGAACGAGAATCATCCGCTGCATTCGCCGCTCCAATACATGCTGGAAAGACTAGCGGCTCAAGCCCTCGAACCTACGGATTTACGTAATTTCTTGCGTCTCGGGAATCCACTCTCGTGTTTACCATTGAGCTCCGCTGTGGCGGGAGGCGGTCCGGTCCCTTTGACCCGCATCAAGACAATCGTATCGATGACTACACCCAAAGACTTCAGGGCGCAAAGCATATGCATGTTACCGCCCTTCGTCGAGTTCGATATGAGCGCCGAAGGATTCGGTTGCCTGTATTTGCCCAGCATCGCTCCGCAATCCCCGAACGCCCCGAGCGTAGTCAGCATAGATAACGCTATCCTGGGTGGAATCGGTGCAGGTACAATGACGACTTCAATTACGTCCAGTAGAACTAATTAAATTTAATCACGGTTACGCTCATTACATTGCAGGCGACAGGATCTTCCCACCGCAAACTGGTCTCACGTTTTCCACGTGGATATGCGTCGACAAGTTCTCCGATCCTCGCACAGATCCGCACTGCGTGAGATTGCTGACTCTGCTGAGGAGTTTGAATAATGCCAAAGATGATCATCTAGTTTGTTTATCCATAGTCCTCTCGGCCAGAGATAAAGCCATCATTGTTTCCACCCAAGAGACCCACATACCTAATCGTAAGTTACTTTAATAATCAATATCGAAATCATTTACATCTAATGCTTTACCTCAACTAACAACAACAATACATACATATCCATAATATATGTTTCGTTTCATAAAACATGAAATTCAATTTTATATAAATTTAGCGTTTAGACAAATTACAAAAAAAAAGCTAGTTTTCCTTGCTCGAAGCCAAAGGAAGATGCTTTCTTCGGAATTCATATTATTCCTAGAAATTTCATTTAGCAGAATCTGCTGTTTTCAACTTTAATTAAAATCTACGACGCGCCATCGTCGTTCATGTTTATTCACAGATTTACTTTATATTTTTTTCTTTTTAATTAAATTTGAAAGATTTTAGTTCACTTTCGTATTTATACTTTTTATTACATCAATGTTACAGTGATAACACCTAAAGTTTGTAGGAAATGCGCCTTCAATTCGATTTCTTCCTTATCTCTTTCTGCGAAGGAGCCTGATTTATTTATAGATTTTAACTGGTTTCACTTCAGTGGATCTATTAACCCCGTTTTCGTTCCTCGTAAATGGCAACACCTTCGATTCCCCCGATGTTTATGATCGTTTTCTGCCCTTTAAGTTTCCTTTGCCCATCAATTCGTAATCCAATCTCCTCCTTTTCTGTGTACAGATTGCATCAACGTCATCATTATTCCTAACACTTATTAACTCAACTCCTATTCATTCCGTATTTCTAGATAACATCTGTAGCTTTGTTCATAATAAACCGAATCATTACAGATGTCGGAGAATGGGAACCGGAAGGTTCGGGAGAACACGGTACAAGAGTATGGTGTCCGGATATCCTGCAGGAGGGCCAGTGGCATCATTTAGTAGTAGTTCTCAATCGAGCAGTACTGAAAAACTCGTCGTTCTCTCTATATCTGGATGGACAACATATGCAGTCGCATAAGCTCCATTACATCTCGCAGAATCCCGGAGGAGGAAGCACTAATTTAACGGTGGCAACCTCGGTTTACGGATTCATAGGAACACCGCCCGCCTGGAGACGTTACTCGAAGCTCTGCTGGAAGCAAGGTCCATGCCATTTAGTCGAAGAGGTAACTAAATCCTATTCACAAAGTCCATCAAATTTAATCTCATTCCCTCAGGTTTTGAATCCGACTACGGTCAACCAAATCTACCAACTGGGACCACACTATATGGGCTCTTTTCAAGCGCCTTCGAATGGATCGAACTCGGAGCTCATCCAATTCGTCAGCGAGGAGAAGGTCATCTTCGGACTGAACGCCAAAGCCGTTTCGCAATTAACTTTGAGCAAGATTCGCAAAGTGTACAGCCGCACCGATAACAAATCAATTGCCAAACAATTGGGGATGTCCAGTCACGAGAACGCAACTCCTATAAGGATCTTGCATAACAGCGCTGGACACTTGGCCGGATCGTCGAGGAGTTTAGGAGGTGTCGTTATTGGTTATATTGGAGTTAGAGTGTTTTGTCCGAGGCCGGTGGTGACTGTGGTGAGTAGCTCTAATTATTGTTTTACTGTTTATGATTGAAACGCTTTTCACTTTAGGTGGATTCCGTGGGTGGTTGTTCAGTATTATTAGGATTGATAGCCATGGCTCAAGATATAGAAAGCCTCTACGCCAGTGTCAAGGCTTTGGTGTGCGTCGTACGGAGTAATTCGGTTGCTCAAGCAGAAATGGACAAGAGACGCGGTTATCAAACTTTGGCGATGCTTTTGAGGCGCAAGAAACCTTTACTGAACTCGCACATCTTGCATTTGGCGTTCAGTTTGGTCGGAACAGTGGACAGCGGACGCGAAACCTCAACTATACCAAACGTCCCAGCTTTTCAGGTAAATTATTAACTTCATATTTATTAATTAAACTTACTATGTTTATTTTAGGATCTTTTATGTGATCTTGATGTATGGCATGAAGCTCCGGGAGAGCTACTGCGTTCTCACTTGGAGCATTTGTACGAGTTGGCAGCGGAATGCAGCGAGAAGAGAAACAATACTTGGATGATGCGTGATTTGAACTTGGTAACGAAATTGTTGCATATAACACCAGAAGTTAAGCACTTCGCTACTCGCCAAGTACTCTTTTCGTTATTAACCACGCTGTTGACTGGACAACCTAAGCAGAGCGATCTTCTTTGGTACGGTCAATTCGTGGCCTCTACATTGCCCATACAAACGATGGATCGATTCGAAAGGGAAATCGAAGATGAAAATGTTTTGTTGCGAAACAGATGCTTAACACTGATACACACCATCCTGTTCACTAGCAAGAATGCGGTGAGCTTGATGGTATGCGATGAATTGGCCAAAACTTTGGGCTACGATTGGATTCTGCTCTTCCTGCAACCCAATCTGCATTCCAGCACAGTCATTTTAGGAATGCGCATTCTCGTGGTCATGTGCTCCGTTCCTGCATTGCTTAATCGGTAAATTGATATTTTGCTTTCAAAAGAATCCAATTTCATTATTGCTGCTATAGTTTTAGAGAAGGCAACAGTAACGGCGGTTGGTTACGACACACGGAACTTGTGACGCACAGCAAGATGTCAATGATGTTGGGCTACCAAATAAAGACCTCATCGTTTTCCTCGCCGGATGCCAAAGCCGAAACGCTGCACGTGCCCGGGTTCCAATACTTGGGATGGCTTCTGCCATCCCAAGTTGAAATTTCAGAAATATACTATTTACTTACTGCTCTAGTCATGGGGCAACCGGCCAAGCATTTGCCCAGCGAATCCAAATTCGATTTGGATACAGTTTGGAGTTTCCTTTGGGGTACTTCTGTTAATAACCAACCAGTTAGCAGCATCGCCCCCAGAGTGAATCTTTGTCCGGAAGCCATCGTGGCTCTTCTAGGGATGGCCAGAACTATGGTGCACAGTGACCAAAACGTTCTACCGTTCCCTTTGAAGAACCACTCTATATCGATCATCCAAGTTTTGTTCCAACTTTACCACAACATGCCAGAATTCATGCCAATCTTCATGTCCGCAGAAGTCCTCTCCGCTTTAGCCGGAGTGATATTCACTCCAGTGAATCCGGAGAGCAGCAACAGCAGCGGAGCTTCGACTCCCGACGAATGCGAGACAATCGTGATGGTACCTAGATCACCCACGGAACCATCCAATTTAACGACACATCCCGCACGACAATTCGTCATCGATTTCATCCGGGTAATCGTCGTGGATTCGCTGAGTCTGAACATGTCTGGAAAGTCTGCAGTTATCGATTTAGTGTTGGACGCGTATCCGGAAAACTCGTCCATCACTCAACAGTCTTCGTATCAGACGGAGATTTTGGTAACTCTGATGGATCATCTCTTGGCTGCCGATATGCTGGTTGGGGATCAAGCTGCGATCCCGATTGTTCCATTACCGAACGCTCACGTGCAGCACGTCGCTCCGAACGTCTTCTATTTAACATCGAGAATCGTTGATAAACTGTGGCAGGGCATTCTCAACAAAGATCCTCACGAAGTATTCGATTTCATCGTTAAACTTATCGGACAGGCGAAACAACGGTCCGGAAATCTGGTGTTGGAATGCCTTTATCACTGCTTGAATCGCAGCATTCTTTTCTTACTCTCCAGACCCACCGATAACATCGCCGATCAGATGTCCGTGCTCGAGGCTTTGCACAAACTGACTACAAATAGGCTCACCGTCTTCGGAGCTGGAAATCACGAATTGGATTTCGTCGGGTGTCTGTCCTATTGTTTGTTGCAGTTAACCGCTGACATGAAGATCATGTTAGATGTTAACATGAGAACTACATGGCACGTGAATCCGAGCAGCGATTTAGAATCACAGGACGATCAATTGAACGCACATCAAGGTAGAAATTTGATGGCCGGAGC
The DNA here is from genome assembly GCF_001412225.1 of Nicrophorus vespilloides. Taxonomy (NCBI): domain Eukaryota; kingdom Metazoa; phylum Arthropoda; class Insecta; order Coleoptera; family Silphidae; genus Nicrophorus; species Nicrophorus vespilloides. The sequence continues at coordinate 15,040 of NW_017095746.1, forward strand.
GGCGTTAAGAGTCTGGGAGGAATTGTATGTGTGCAAGAAACCGGCGATTGAAGAGGTTTTCAAGATCACATTGGTAGCACCCTCTCCCACATCTAAAGCCCCTGAATTAACGATCGTCAGAGAACAGATCTTCGAAGCAGCGATGAAAGTTTGGCTTAATTACATCGAGTCAGAAAGGAAAGCCAGCTATAGGGTTCCATCCGAGTTACAAAACCAAATCCAATCTAAAATCCATAAAGTTACAGGCGGATTAACTCGATTAGCTAGTAGGACCAAAGTCCGAAAAGATGATATCGCTAAGATAACAGTGAAAGTGAACAGGAAACGAGCCATGTCTTCGGTGTTTACTCATATCAGTTTAATAAAGTGAGTATATTGCTTTGGATGGAATTACATTTTGTATTGAACGATTCGTTTCGCAGAGAATTAGCGGAAATTAGACGCAATCAACATACGACCATGGCGCAGCACATGCAACGATACGTTCATCAAGAATGGCTGCAAACAGAAACAGAGTTGACCAGAGAACGAGGATTGTGGGGATCTCCTCTTCCCTGCTCTTTGGACAAATGGATGCTGGATATGACTGAGGGACCTCATAGGATGCGCAAGAAAACAATGAAAAACGATCTCTTTTACCTACATTATCCATACAGACCCGAATACGAGAAGGGACTTCTCAAACATAAAGTATTTTATATTTAATCATATATATAATTAAGGCCTAAATTGTAATTTGGTTCTCAGGTTGCGACTAGCCATCACAGCAAAGAGTACTTTACGGCTGTGCAGAAACGGCAATTGCACGGAGTTAGCGGATTATCGGATCTCGAACGAGCGGATAGTATTTGTGAAGAAGCTAGTCCCATACCGACTATGCAAACGTTGCCACATTTGGCTCGTCTCAAATCCGATCCGGATGATCAACAAGATGATGCCGAAACTGAGGAGGAACAGCAACCTCCTCCTGATATACAAACAGTATTGAGGCTTCTCGAGGAGAATGAGAAGATCTCTTACATGTTCAGGTGCGCTCGCATTCAAGGCTTAGATACGATGGAAGGTTTATTGCTCTTTGGACAAGAGCATTGTTACGTTGTGGATGGGTTCACTTTGCTGAAGAGCAGAGAGATCAGAGATATCGAAGCTGTTGCGCCGCACGGATATGAACCGATATTACCGAATCCCGGATCACCCAGAAGGTCTAGGTCTATGAGGCAGTGCTCCAAATTCTCTTACGAGGACATAAGGTTAAGGTTTACAGTGGATTGTAAAGATGTAAATAAATGATTCGTTGTTGATTGCAGGGAGGTGCACAAGAGGAGATATCTGTTGCAACCTATGGCTTTGGAAGTGTTCTCGCGTGACGGAAGGAATTATTTACTTGCTTTCCCCAGGAAGGTCAGGAACAAGGTCTATCAAAGATTCATGGCAACCGCAACGGGTATAGCAGATAACGCACAACAGTCCGTCGCCGGACAGAAAAGGACTGCCAATGTCGAACAAGCAGCTGGAATTTTATCGAATTTGATCGGGGAAACTAGTGTTACTCAACGATGGGTGGTAAGTTTATTTCTTACACATTTATCTAGTGTTTTCTTGAATTTGTTTCATTTTAAATGTATAATAATTTTCAGCGTGGAGAAATCTCCAATTTCCAATACTTGATGCATTTGAACACCTTGGCCGGTCGTTCGTATAACGATCTAATGCAATATCCAGTATTCCCCTGGATCCTAGCCGATTACGACAGCGAAGAGTTGGATTTGAACGATCCAAGCACATTCCGCGACTTTACCAAACCGATGGGTGCTCAAAGTCCCGAACGATTGGAGCAATTCAAGAAGAGATTCAAGGAATGGGACGATCCGCACGGAGAAACGCCTCCTTACCATTACGGAACGCATTACTCGAGCGCGATGATTGTCTGCTCGTACCTAGTGCGAATGGAACCATTCACGCAACATTTCTTGAGGTTACAAGGAGGTCACTTCGATCTTGCCGACAGGATGTTCCACTCTATAAAAGAAGCCTGGTACTCCGCCTCGAAGCACAACATGGCTGACGTCAAAGAACTTATCCCGGAATTCTTCTATTTACCCGAATTCCTCGTCAATTCCAACCAATTCGATTTGGGCTCCAAACAAAGCGGAGTCTATCTTGGAGACACGGTTTTACCACCGTGGGCGAAGCAGGATCCACGCGAATTCATCCGAGCTCATCGCATGGCCTTGGAATGCGATTACGTCTCGCAACATCTACACCATTGGATCGATTTGATCTTTGGGTATAAGCAGCAAGGAATGCAAGCGGTCGACGCTGTTAACGTTTTCCATCATCTGTTCTACGAAGGCAACGTCGATATTTACAAGTCAGTTGTTTATTTAATATTTATCTTTTTCAATTTAGAGTTTCGCTTTCAGCATCGACGATCCTCTGAAGAAAAACGCCACCATCGGGTTCATAAATAACTTCGGACAAATACCCAAGCAGCTTTTCAAGAAGCCACATCCATCCAAGAAGATGGGAGGCGGAAACAACCGAAGCTCTGTCATCGATACCGGGGCTCTGGTGCAAGCCTTCAGTTTGCCACCACCTGAAAGGTTGTTCTTCCATCACTTAGACAATCTTCGACCTTCATTACAACCAATTAAAGGTAAACTAAATCATCTAACGTTATATATGAATTACTATAAATGAATCTTATGTTCTTTTTCAGAGGTGAAGAGCCCAGTTGGACAAATTTTGCACATGGATAAAACCGTCTTGGCTGTCGAACAAAACAAAGTGCTGATCCCACCAACGTACAACAAATACGTCGCTTGGGGTTTCGCCGATCACTCTTTGCGCATCGGTCATTACGACAGCGACAAAGCCATCTTCGTGAGCGAAACTGTAGTGCAAAACAGTGGAGAAATTGTAGCTTGCGTTTGTCCCTCATCCAAAATGATCGTGACTGCAGGCACCAGTTCGGTAAGTATCTACGTTTTAACGAGATTTTACAGAATTAAAATTGTATCTTTTATTTCCAGGTGGTTTCCATCTGGGAATACGAGGCTCGCAAGAAGCAACTGAGCATCAAGCATAGTTTGTACGCGCACACCGAAGCAGTCACTTGCCTCGCAGTTTCTCCAGTCTACAATGTCATCATCTCTGGATCGCGCGATTCCACAGCAATCGTATGGGATTTATCGAGAGGTCTCTTCGTCAGGCAGTTACGAGGTCATGCTGGACCCGTAGCCGCAGTGGCCGTAAATGATTTAACAGTAATTATTGCAGTTTAAACAATAGTACTTTTATTTGATTGCGGTTTTAATTTTAGGGAGATATTGCGACTTGCGCTGCAACTTGGCTGCATGTTTGGAGCATAAACGGTGATGAATTGGCTTGCGTTAACACTTGCGTGGGAACCGCCGATCGAATGCAGCAAATCTTGTGCGTTGCCTTCTCGCAAACTCACGAATGGGACGCAGCTAATGTCATCATGACTGGTTCAACTGATGGAGTTGCTAGGGTAAGCAAGTATATTGATGATTTGCAGAAGATTATAAATATGTTGGTTTCAGATGTGGTCTATGGATTATGTGCAAGTGCCGCAAGACGATAAAGAAGCGGGATGCAGCGCGAAGAGTACTCCCACTCACAAAAACTCGGAGGAGCATAAGCCGTTGCATAATAGGCTCGTGAAGCAAGTGAACGTGTTCCACGATTCGTGCTCGTTGACGAAATCCGGTTCCGAGAACAGTCTTTCGGATGGAAGCAAAACTGACTCGCCTAAATCGAAGTTAGACGGGTGCAGCAGCTCCAAAGAGTGGAGGACCGAGCTGGAGGACGAGAAGGAGACTTGCAGCGATACCGAGGAGGCATCCAAGCCTCCGGTTCCGGTCAGAAGACGCAGATCTCGCGTTCACGTCGGACTCACGAAAAGTGAAGGTGCTTAACTGTAGCTTACTGTAATTAAGTCTGAATACGTGTATTGTTGCAGGCGGAAACAGCGCCGACAACGACAGCTTGGACGTGGACGACGGATCCGGAATTAGAACGAGCAAATCGGATACGAGTCTCACCGATTCGTTCATTATGGTCTCGGAGATTAAGAAGAAAGCGACGAATCCTTTGCACGCCCTTCGCTCCGGCTTCAAATGGCAGAGGCAACTCGTATTCAGAAGCAAGTTGACCATGCACACGGCTTACGATCGAAAGGACAACGCCGAACCAGCGTCAATTACAGCCCTCGCAGTTTCAAAGTAAGTCCAACAAAAAAACAATCTTAAATAATCAATAACCTTTCTTCTCAGGGATCATCGCACTGTTTACGTGGGAGACGCAAGAGGAAGGGTGTTCTCTTGGAGCGTCTGCGAAGTGCCGGGAAGAGCTGCAGACCATTGGCTGAAGGACGAAGGTGCCGATTACTGCGCCGGATGCAACGTCAAGTTCACGATCTACGAAAGGAAGCATCACTGCAGGAACTGCGGCCAGGTTTTCTGCTCGAAATGCAGCCGCTTCGAAAGCGAGATATCCCGTTTGCGTATCCTGAAACCGGTGAGGGTGTGCCAAAGCTGTTACGCCCTCTTGAAAACAGATAAGTAAAAACAACCAGTAGAAATCCAAATAATTAATGAATATGTATAACTCCATATCTAAATATTATATGAAAAAAAATATATGTATGTATAATCGTGATTAAATGTATTGACCTGTAGATATGGAATATATATATGTATGTATGTAAAAGAAGAGAAAGAATATTCGTTTAGTATTAAAATCTGTATTACTTTCGTTTTATTATTATATTTTTTTTTAAATATTATGTATATAATCAGATGTCTAATGCTATAACAAAAATATATATATTAGCGAATGTAGTTGGAAGAACTCTATCGAAACCTATATGTGTGTAATAATAATAATATTGTGTTATTATTTTCAATTATTATTATTTGTTTTGTTTTAACAAACGCGTGCAATTAATTTATTTAATTATTTTTAACAAAAACTTTTATTTGATTGTTCTTTTTTTTTAATATATATACTTTGCATATTATATTTATTAAACGTTGATTTGATGTGTGTAAGAGAGTAAGATATTAAATATATATAAAAAAAAACAACAAAAACAAATAAATAAACTATATTGTATTTCTTTTGTGATAAATTTTATTGAAAGTTATTAATTTTATTTGTATTATAATATTGTATCTGCATTTTATAAACGATTTTTTTATGTCTTATTATTTTCTTTATTTCTCGTTTTTCACTTTCTATTTTTATTTCTGTTCTTTCTACTTACTTAATGGATGTCGTAAAACATATATATGTATATGGAGCGTATTGTTAGACAATATTAATGAACTTACGTAATAATAATCATTTGGAAGAGAGAAACAAAAACCAATAAACAACACGTACATTCGAAAAAAATCACAGTTGCCGTTGGTTGTATAACAAGTAAACGAACAAAAACATATAACAAAAAGAAGATAAAAAATATATTAAAATTTATATTTCCATATGAAGAACATACAAGATATAAATATATAACTATTTTTTAAATGTGTAAGATATATTGTGGACCTTATAGATTAAAGAAAATGTAAATACCTGTCGTTTAATAAACATGTATAGATGATACGTGAACTCATACATATATTTAACACCTGTAGAAGATATTGAAAAGATTTCTTATAGACACATTAAAGATATCAGAAAATACATTCGTGAAATCAATATTGTTAAATAAAATCCACATGTAAAAGTAGAATTTCATCATACTTTCACGTGCTGCAGTTTTCCATCTACAAGACAATACTATTTGTTAATGAATGTAGATAACGTCCCTTTTAGAGATGGATTATAAATAAACCTAAACAACTTAACTTATCATTTTTTTCTTGTCCTGGGATTAAGAAATCTTTGGATTATCTCGTAGTTATGTCATTGTGGAGTCTTAGAAGGGTTTAGGATTATCAAATGCAATTTTCTTAATTAGTTTTATTATACACATCAGAGTTTTTATTGAGAAGTCAATTATACAATAGTTGATCTCATGGATTATTAACTATGAATTACATTCTTCTCTTAAGTTAGTAATTAAGAAGTAAGTGCTCTTCCTTGGACTCTACAAGTAAGACCAACTTCTCAGTTCAACCCTCCAGCTAAGACTAAATTATGTAATGCAAAAATGTGTTCATTTCAAAAAAGGGGCTGTGTGGAAGTCATATTTAATACCTGTAGAAGATATTGAAAATATTAGAAAATACATTCGTGAAATCGATATTGTTAAATAAAATCCATATTTAAAAGTAGTGAAGAGTAGAATTTCATCATACTTTCTGCAGTTTTCCATCTACAAGACAATAATGTTTGTTAATGAATGTAGATAACGTCCCTTTTAGCGATGGATTATAAATAAACCTAAACAACTTGACATCATTTTTTTCTTGTCCTGGGATTAAGAAAACTCTGGACACTGTGGATTATCTCGTAGTTATGGAGTTTTAGAGGAATTTATGAATATTAAATGCAATATTCTGAATTAATTTTATTATACACATTGGAGTTTTTATTGAGAAGTCCAACTATACAATAGTTGATCTCATGGATTATTAACTAAGAGTTACATTCTTCTCTTAAGTTAGTAATTAAGAAGTAAGTGCTCTTCTTTGGACTCTTCAACAAAGACTAACTTCTCAGTTCAACCTTCTAGCTAAGACTAAATTTTATAATATAAAAATGTGTTCATTTCAAAAAAGGGGACTGTGTGGGAATTAAGTTACATATATTTAACACCTGTAGAAGATATTGGAACTATCAGAGAATACATTCGTGAAATCAATATTGTTACACAAAATCTACATGTAAAAGTAGTAAATAGTAGAATTTCATCATACTTTCTGCAGTTTTCCATCTACAAGACAATACTATTTGTTAATGAATGTAGATAACATCCCTTTTAGCGATGGATTATAAATAAACCTAAACAACTTAACTTATCTTTTTTTTGTCCCGGGATTAAGAAATCTCTGGATTATCTCGTAGTTATGTCATTGTGGAGTCTTAGAAGGGTTTAGGAATATCAAATACAATATTCTTAATTAGTTTTATTATACACACAACTATACAATAGTTGATCTCATGGTTTATTAACTAAGAGTTACATTCTTCTCTTAAGTTAGTAATTAAGAAATAAGTGCTCTTCCTTGGACTCTACAAGTAAGACCAACTTCTCAGTTCAACCCTCTAGCTATGACTAAATTATATAATACAAAAATGTGTTCATTTAAAAAAAAAAGGGGCTGTGTGGGAGGTAAGTTACATATATTTAACACCTGAAGAAGATATTGAAACTATCAGAAAATACATTCGTGAAATCAATATTGTTAAACAAAATCCACATATAAAAGTAGTAAATAGTAGGATTTCATCATACTTTCTGCAGTTTTCCATCTACAAGACAATAATGTTTGTTAATGAATGTAGATAACGTCCCTTTTAGCGATGGATTATAAATAAACCTAAACAACTTGACATCATTTTTTCTTGTCCTGGGATTAAGAAAACTCTGGACACTGTGGATTATCTCGTAGTTATGGAGTTTTAGAGGAGTTTATGAATATTAAATGCAATTTTCTTAATTAGTTTTATTATACACATTAGAGTTTTTATTGAGAAGTCAACTATACAATAGTTGATCTCATGGATTATTAACTAAGAGTTACATTCTTCTCTTTAGTTAGTAATTAAGAAGTAAGTGCTCTTCCTTGGACTCTTCAACTTCTCAGTTCAACCCTCTAGCTAAGACTGGCTAAGACTAGATTATATAATACAAAAATGTGTTCATTTCAAAAAAGGGGCTGTGTGGGAAGGTAAGGAAATCAGTTTTTGGGCTTGTGGAAAATACAACCGTTACTTTATCTAAGTTTTATAATCCTACCCAAATATTGAGGGGCTGAATAATGCTGTTAAGTGGTGATACAATAGACGCAACGTCTGTTTGTATATTTAATATATACGTGAAATATGCTTTGTAATAATTAAAAGGAAAGTGTTAGATCTAACAAATATACATATTAGTTACACAATAGATGATAATAAACTGATCGGCAACGACAATAATTTAATATTCCAATAATAATTGCTACAAATAATTAAATTGAAGCAATTCAAGTTTAAAATTATGCATTTATTATATATAATGTTTCTAATTTGCATTTTTTTTCTTATTAATTACATTCTTATGAATAATTAAACGAGAAAATGACTAATTACAAATCAATTTCCAAAACTCTGAAGTAATTTGTATATATATAAATGCAATTAAAATAATTTAAATACATTAAAATAATTCAAAGTTAAAGTTTCTGTTAAGTTAGGTGCATATTTGGTTGTCTACAAACTTGTTGTCCATCAATTTGTTTATTTTATTGATTTCTTTTCAATAGAAAATGTATTGGTTTGAATAGAAAACAAAGTTTATCGTGTATTTAAAAACAGAAATGTTAATAAAATTGAGAAATTGTTGCTACGTTTCCTATAGTTTTTGAAAACAAATTAACAATTATGACAATTAATTACAATGAATCTGACATATGCCATCAGTAGCCATCAGCGATACGACGCAAATTTTTCAAACTGTTCCTGACCGGCTTTTGATCCACTCCGTTCCACTTGCATCGAGAATTTCACAAAGCAAAGTAAGTGCACCTCTTTATTACAATAATAATTGAATTAGATTGAATTAAGTATGTAAATGAGAAATATTGTAAATGTTTAGATAGTAAATATATAGTTTTATCAAGCAATTAATCTTTGGACTTCATGCTTATGTAGTTTTCCATCATTATCAGTGATGAAATAGACGTTTTATTGTAGATTGAAATTATATCACTGTTTGAGTACAGGTTTTGCAATGGCTTCCAAACTGGATATGATTTTGTTTGGTGCAACCGGTTTCACTGGTAAAAACGCCCTGAAAACATTGAAGAAGCTTGCGGAGGAGAATGGTGGCTTGACCTGGGGTGTAGCTGGCAGATCTGAGCAGAAATTGAAGGATGTCCTGGAGGAGATGGGCAAACTGAGTGGTGAGTGTGCATATAATACCCAATAAATGTCAATACCCTGTATACACGGTAATCGACGTCCGTCCGTTCTATTTATAAACGCATTGCTACGTTCCAGACAACGATTTCTCCGATGTGCCAATCATCATAGCAGATGTTAAAGATGAGGAATCGATTAAGCAGATGACTGCGAAATGCCGGATCGTTTTGAACGCTTGCGGTCCGTACCGTTTCTACGGTGAACCGGTGATCAAAGCTTGCATCGAATCGGGAACGCATCACGTCGATATTAGCGGAGAGCCTCAGTTTTTGGAGAAGATGCAACTGAAGTATCATGAGGAAGCGAAGGAGAAGGGCGTTTACATTGTGGGCGCTTGCGGTTACGACAGTATCCCGTGCGATATGGGCACATGCTTCGTCTCTGAGAAGTTCAAAGGTACTCTGCATTCGGTCGAGACGTACATGGAGGGTGGCGAGGAGGGCGGACCGTGGCCGGGACCGACCATCAACTACGGCACTTGGGAATCCGCCGTTTACGGTCTCGCACACGGCGACGAACTCAAAGATTTGAGATCCAAGCTCTACGCAACTAAGTTGCCCAAGTTTAAGCCTTCTTTAAAGTCAAGGTATTATGTTTGTTTAATCGACAATTTCGGTGCAATGAACTCGTATTTATTGTTTGCAGAGGCGTGATTCACAAGAATGATTTCAACGATAAATGGTCTTTACCGTTCATGGGATCCGATCGTTCGGTGGTGAGGCGTTCCCAGAGGTACTTTTACGAACACGAGAAAAAACGTCCGGTGCAGATCAACACTTACTTCTGCGTTGATTCAATTCTGACGGTCGTTGGAATGGCGATCCTGGGTTTGGTTTTCTCCGTTCTGTGCAAGTTCGAGCTTGGAAGGAAATGGTTGCTCGATGTAAATTTAATTATTTTAGTAATTGCAATCCGTTAATGATTTTTTTTTTGTTTTTCAGTATCCGCACATCTTCTCTTTTGGACATGTCACCAAAGGCGGTCCGACTTACGAGAAGGTCGAGCACACTCTGTTCTCTATCACGATTCTGGGTCAAGGTTGGGATGAGACTTTGGCCGAAGCCGACGACCAATTTACCACTCGACCCGACAAGAAGATCAAGGCTCGGATCAGCGGAAGGAACCCCGGCTATTACGCCACCAACGTGATGCTCATCCTTTCCGGTATAATGATCCTGAACGAGCCCACCAAATTGCCTTCCAAGTAAACCAATTTCTTCATATTCTTTTCCTAGTTGTTTCATTAATTTTTCTTTTCAGCGGAGGCGTTTATCCGCCGGCTGCAGCCTTCGCCCGCACATCGATGATCGAGAAGCTCGTCGAGAACGACATCAAGTTCGAAGTGTTGTAAAGAGAATACACACACACCCGTTCTTTTCCATACTTACTTACTTATATTTATAATAATATTAATAATCCTTTTACATGTTTAGATTTAAGGATTTGGAAAACGCGACGTCTTATGCGGATATGCATAATTCATCGATTTGTACTAGATGCAAGTTATCTAATAATGACATGGTTGCGGTCTAGGATTCGTACTCGCAGAGTGATAAAATACAAGTGGCCTTCGACCCGATGCGCGGTTGTTTTCATATATGTAATCGTTTAAAAAATCGACAGAATAACCATTGTTTCTAATCATTAGCGCTTTTCTTAATCGAAATTCGCTGAAGCTGTTGTAATCAAGCATGCATTTATATTAACGCGTGTTTATTTACATATATATGAAATTACTGTAACTAAATATATATATACATATAAATTAAATAAACGTTAATTCATTTCTTCTATCCTTACGACCGTCGACAATTTCCATTCTGACCCAATTCGGTCGTGACACACCGTGTTTGCTCTTCAAATTTGGCGGTGCAAATTGCGTTTCGGTTGCGTAACCGGATTCCGGAATTCCAAAAATGCCGCCGAACAATGAAGAACACGAAGACCGACCGCCGTCAAATTAACACGAACACGAGCGTATTTCCTACTCTAATTGAATTCTACTTCTTTTTTGTTCATATATATGTACATGTACTGAAACAATTAATGCGAACCGCCGTTACTACTTTTTCTAATTAACATTTCTTTCGGCCAACACCAATTAAGTTAACACGAATTTTCATCGCCGTAACTTCTCCGTTTATTACCATCGTTGCAAACAATGCGAGTTTCGTTATACGTAAAAGGAAAGTCAACGTTGATTTGTACCTTTTGCCCAGGGAAAATACAGTTTAACATTTTTTTTTATTACATGTACAAAAAATGAAATATACTTCTTAGAAATTAATCAAAGAATTGCTCTTGCTCAACTGGAATCTTATTATATTCGTTATTCGTAAAGTCAAGGTTGATTTGTACCTTTTGCCTAGTGAAAATCCAGTTTAACATTCTTTATTGCATGTAAAAGAAAACATCAAAATGATTGCATACTTCTTAGGAATTAATCTAAAGAAATAGTAACAATTTTATTATTATTTTCTTATGCGTAAACGGAAAGTTAAGGTTGTTTTGTACCTTTGTCAGGTGAAAATCCGGCTTAAATTATTATGAATTAATCAAAGAAATGGTAATTAAACTGTTTCTATTACTCAAATTTCGTGTTAAAACTAAATAATGTAATATTTTGCCAGTGAAAATACAGTTTTAGATCTTATTTATTGACAAAAAATATCAAAATGATTTCATACTTCTTAGGAATTAATCAAAAGAAATAGTAAACATGACCAGTTTTAGAAAGAAATGGTAATTAAACTATTTCTATTAATCAAATTTCGTGTTAAAACTAACATAATGTTAATATTTTGCCCAGTGAAAATACAGTTTTACATTCTTTATTACGTGTAAAAGAAAATGTCAAAATGATTTCATACTTCTTAGGAATTAATCATAAAGAAGTAGTAACAATTTTATGGTAAAATGACTAGTTTTCTTGCTCAACTAGAACCTTATTATGTTTGTTAGTCGTAAACGGAAAGTCAACGTTGATTTGTACCTTAATCAGGTGAAAATCCGGCTTAAAATTATTATGAATTAATCAAAGAAATGGTAATTAAACTGTTCCAGTTACTCGAATTTTGTGTTAAACTAACATAATGTTAATATTTTGCACAGTGAAAATACAGTTTAACATTATTTAATATGTATAAAAAATGAAATATACTTCTTAGAAATTAATCAAAGAATTGCTCTTGCTCAACTGGAATCTTATTATATTCGTTATTCGTAAAGTCAAGGTTGATTTGTACCTTTTGCCTAGTGAAAATCCAGTTTAACATTATTTATTGCATGTAAAAGAAAATATCAAAATGATTTCATACTTCTTAGGAATTAATCAAAAGAAATAGTAACATTTTTATGATAACATGGCCAGTTTTCTTGCTCAACTAGAACCTTATTATTTTCGTTATTCGTAAAGGGGACGTCAAGGTTGATGTGTACCTTTGTCAGGTGAAAATCCGACTTAAAATTATTGAATTAATCAAAGAAATGGTAATTAAATTGTTCTAGTTACTCAAATTCGTGTTAAAACTAACATAATGTTAATATTTTGCCCAGTGAAAATACAGTTTAACATTATTTATAGCAAAACATATCAAAATGATTTCATACTTCTTAGGAATTAATCAAAAGAGATAGTAAAATGACCAGTTTTAGAAAGAAATGGTAATTAAACTATTTCTATTAATCAAATTTCGTGTTAAAACTAACTAATGTTAATATTTTGCCAAGTGAAATTACAGTTTAACATTCTTTATTGCATGTACAAAAAAATATCAAAATGATTTCCTACTTCTTAGTAATTAATCAAAAGAAATAGTAACAATTTTATGGTAACATGACCAGTTTTCTTGCTCAACTAGAACCTTATTACGTTCGTTATTCGTAAACGGAAAGTCAAGGTTAATTTTGTACTTTTGTCAGGTGAAAATCTGGCTTAACATTATTATGAATTAATCAAAGAAATGGTAATTAAACTGTTTCTATTACTCAAATTTCGTGTTAAAACTAACATAATGTTAATATTTTGCCCAACAAAAATACAGTTTAACATTCTTTATTGCACGTAAAAGAAAATATCAAAATGATTTCATACTTCTTAGGAATTAATCAAATAGTAACAATTTTATGGTAACATGACCAGTTTTCTTACTCAACTAGAACCTTATTATTTTCGTTATTCGTAAAGGGAAAGTCAAGGTTCATTTGTACCTTTGTCAGGTGAAAATCTGGCTTAAAATTATTGAATTAATCAAAGAAATGGTAATTAAACTGTTTCTATTACTCAAATTTCCTGTTAAAACTAACATAATGTTAATATTTTGCACAGTGAAAATACGGTTTAACATTCTTTATTACATGTACAAAAAATGAAATATACTTCTTAGAAATTAATCAAAGAATTGCTCTTGCTCAACTGAAACCTTATTATTTTCGTTATTCGTAAAGTCAACGTTGATTTGTACCTTTTTCCCAGTGAAAATCCAGTTTTAGATTCTTTATTGCATGTAACAAACAAATATCAAAATGATTTCATTTTTCTTAGGAATTAATCAATAGAAATAGTAACAATTTTATGATAACATGGCCAGTTTTCTTGTTCAACTAGAACCTTATTATGTTCGTTATTCGTAAAGGGAAAGTCAAGGTTGATTTGTACCTTAATCAGGTGAAAATCCGGCTTAAAATTATTGAATTAATCAAAGAAATGGTAATTAAACTGATTCTATTACTCAAATTTCGTGTTAAAACTAACATAATGTTAATATTTTGCACAGTGAAAATACATTCTTTATTGCATGTACAAAAAAATATCAAAATGATTTCCTAGTTCTTAGGAATTAATCAAAAGAAATAGTAACAATTTTATGGTAACATGTCCAGTTTTATTACTCAACTAGAACCTTATTATGTTCGTTAGTCGTATAGGGAAAGTCAAGGTTGATTTGTACCTTTGTCAGGTGAAAATCTGTCTTAACATTATTATGAATTAATCAAAGAAATGATAATTAAACTGTTTCTATTAATCAAATTTCGTGTTAAAACTAACATAATGTTAATATTTTGCCCAGTGAAAATACAGATTAACATTCTTTATTGCATGTAAAAGAAAATATCAAAATGATTTCATACTTCTTAGGAATTAATCAAAAGAAATAGTAACAATTTTATGATAACATGACCAGTTTTCTTGCTCAACTAGAACCTTATTATGTTCGTTATTTCTAAAGGAAAAGTCAAGGTTGATTTGTATCCAGAAAATCCAGTTTTACATTCTTTATTGCATGTAAGAAAACAATATCAAAATTATTTCATACTTCTTAGGAATTAATCAAAAGAAATAGTTACAATTTTATTGTAACATGACCAGTTTTCTTGCTCAACTAGAACTTTATTATGTTCGTTAGTCGTAAAGGGAAAGTCAAGGTTGATTTGTACCTTTGTCAGGTGAAAATCCGACTTAACATTATTATGAATTAATCAAAGAAATGGTAATTAAACTGTTCCAGTTACTCGAATTTCTTGTGAAAACTAACATAATGTTAATAATGATTTTTCGATGTTTATTACTGCTGTTTGAATAATATGATATATCATATTCTATTACGGAATGCCTAATGTAAATAAAGTAGTTCAGATGACGCATGGAAACATTCCCCTGAACCCGATCATCACTTTACATTTGGATAACCATATATGCACACATTAGTCTCTTACTCAATACTTTCTACGAAACCTTAATTGTTTCCATCCGAGCGCGATGGATTATACAGAAAAAGAAAATTATCATCGTGCGGTTTTCGATTTTCCCAAACGTAAATCAACAATCCGTTCAGCTACTGCTGCTCATCTCTCGACTGTTTATCTTAAAACAATTGTGAGATGCGGACATTAAGAAAAGAATACAATAAAATCAAAACCGAACTATAAATAAAATCAATTATTTAGTGTAAACACATTGAATTGAAAAACACATGAACGATTTATACTTGTTATTTGTATATTTAATGACTGCATTTCTGTTAAAAAACATAAAAACATTAGCAACGTAATTGCTACTTATCTACTTTACAAAAAAAAACAATATAGTTTATTTGTAGTCGCAAATTACAAAGTTCTATATTGCTTTGGATTTGAAGTAAATTTAGGTATTTCATCGAATTTAAATCGTTAAAATTTAAGAGGAAATATTCATATTATACAAAAAGGCTGAAGAACGTTATTAACAGTTGATTGTCAATTTGAAAACTTAACTTTTAACATTCTTCTTGAAACTGTAAAAAAATAAGAATTATGCAATGAAATAGAACAATTTACATTATTACGTGATGTTAAATTAATATGTAATTGCCACTATCTACTTTACAGAAAAAAAAATAGTTTATTTGTTGTCGCAAATTACAAAGTTCTATATTACTTTGGATTTGAAGTAAATTTAGATATTTCATCGAATTTAAATCTTTAAAATTTAAGAGGAAATGTCCAGCATATTCATATTATACAAAAGGCTGAAGAATTTTATTAACAGTTGATTGTCAATTTGGAAACTTAACTTTTCACATTTTTCTTCAAACTGCAAAAAAAAAATAAGAATTGTGCAATGAAATAGTACAATTTACATTATTACGTGATGTTAAATTAATATGTAATTGCCAATATCTATTTTATAAAAAAAACAATATAGTTTATTTGTTGTAGCAAATTACAAAGTTCTATATTACATTGGATTTGAAGTAAATTTAGATATTTCATCGAATTTAAATCTTTTAAATTTAAGAGGAAATATCCAGCATATTCATATTGTACAAAAGGCTGAAGAATTTTATTAACAGTTGATTGTCAATTTGGAAACTTAACTTTTCACATTCTTCTTCAAACTGCAAAAAAATAAGAATTGTGCAAGGAAATAGAACAATTTACATTATTACGTGAAGTTAAATTAATATGTAATTGCCACTACCTACTTTACAGAAAAAAAAACAATATAGTTTATTTGTTGTCGCAAATTACAAAGTTCTATATTACTTTGGATTTGAGTAAATTTAGATATTTCATCGAATTTCAATCTTTAAACTTTAAGATGAAATATCCAGCATATTCATATTATACAAAAGGCTGAAGAAGTTTAGTAACAGTTGATTGTCAATTTGTAAACTTAACTTTTCACATTCTTCTTCAAACTGAAAAAAAATAAGAATTGTGCAATGAAATAGAACAATTTACATTATTAAGTGATGTTAAATTAATATGTAATTGCCACTATCTACTTTACAGAAAAAAAAACAATATAGTTTAATTGTTGTAGCAAATTACAAAGTTCTATATTACTTTGAATTTGAGTAAATTTAGATTGTCAATTTGGAAACTTAACTTTTAACATTCTTTTTCAAACTGCAACAAAATAAGAATTGTGCAATGAAATAGAACAATTTACATTATTACGTGATGATAAATTAATATGTAATGCGTTCATTTTGATCACAAATTTTCTATTTATTCGTGCAATAAAAAAGTAAGTTTTTATACCATTTTCAAATATAGTCATACTTTCTACGTGACATAATTCAAACGACGAAGATTTTAAACTGTAAATGAAATAATGTAAAGAAATAAGAGAAATACGTTAAAAAAATAGACAAATTTCAAGTATCAGTTTGCCTTTTGTTGCAATAGAGCAAGTAAACAGAATAAGCTGCCTTTTTATAAAAATCGCAAGCTTTTGGCAAAGTTTGGCATCTCGGACTACTCTTTACAAAATAAAGAAGAAATAAGTAAAAATAGAAGACAAATACACCGATTTATACCCAATAGAATCTGGGCTGCTACAGGAAGATTTATAGTGTTTTAAGATCACTGCTTTACCTTTTATAGACGGCAGATTTTCCTAAAACTAACAATACTACGATTGCATCATTCGCTGATGACACAGAAATATAGGCTTCAGATGAGAATCCAGCAGTAGCATCCGAATATCTACAGGAAAATTTAGATAAGCTACAAGAATGGCTTAAAAAATGGAGAATAGTAGTTAACGAAATTAAATCCGTTCATATCACATTCACGCTAAAGAAAGACACCTGCCCAACTGTAAGACTTAATGGACAAGATCTGCCCAAAGCAACAAAAGTCAAGTATCTAGGCATGCATCTAGACAGAAGACTTACCTGGAAAGATCACAATCAGGCTAAGAGGGAGCAATTAGAAATAAAGTTTAGAAAACTCTTCTGGATTCTAGGGAAAGGTCGGAATTATCAGTGAAAAATAAGTTACTTATGGGTTACTTATGGGTTCCATGGTTCGTCAGGAATACACAAATACACGAAGATCTTCATGTAGATATGGTCGAGGATACAATAGCAACATTTAGTAGTAGATACCAAGATAGACTGGAGAGTAATTATCAATGTTCAAAATCATCATAATGGTAAATTATCCACCGGGAAAGATTATCCATCTATTGTCAACCGCGATCTTAAATTTACACAATTTACAATTATATAAAAATATCGGTTTGTTTAATAGAGTGAGACGAGTAACAAAAAAAAAATCAAGTAGTCCATATCGTCTAGTTTGGCCTTATAGAAAAAAGGTCAACGAAGAAACATGACCAAACATTTTTGATACCTGAAGGAGTTTGTCCGTACTAATCATGCTCTGCATTTATAATTGTTCGAGGTCGTTTCATCCTCATCTATTTCATAAAACCAAAGAGTTCAAGAATCCAAACAATGTTATGTATTGAATCACCGAGAGTTATGCAATTGAATATATGTTGCAATGGATTCAAAACGACAAGAATTGAAGAAAAAACTAGTGTAAAAATTGAAAGAATTTAGTAGTTCAATCATTAATATTCAATGACAAAATATATAAATAAATATATATAATGAATTAAACAGTGTCCAAATTCGGTGGCAATCGCAAGCCCGACAAACCCGAATGTATCGAAATTCCGACAGTATCTTTTATTATTATAAATTTTTACAATAATATTTTTATGGTAGTCGGGATTTCAATATAGTCGGGATTTTGGCATAGTCGGGATTTCAAGCGTCGGGACTTTAATACTGTCGGGATTTCAATAGACGATTTTTCGGTTGTCTAGCTAAAAATCAAGTATCATCTGGTAAATTTGGTATATTTTTGGTTGAAGATGGCTATGGAAAAAAAATGGAAACAAGTTATCAATGAGCGGAACGTTAATGGACTTCTGAACTCGCACACTTAACTTCACTTAAAGATTCCGTTGATAGACTTAAGACTCAATAATCGTTGCAGCTGTAATCAATCACTTTCGGACACCGCAAAAACGTTTCCAATCCATTCAAAGCAAATCTGTTAGTTACAATTCGCCGTCTATAGAAAGAAGATGAACGTAGATGTTTATACCGTTTCGTATGCAAATCGTGTCCCACCGACAATTAAAACGTGTCGGGAAATTTAAGCGAATGCAATAGAAATTCGCGAATGCACGTGTTTTCTTTCCTTGGAAATTACTCGTGTATTTATTTATATATATATGGACAAAATAATTTGATTAAACCGGAAATTCATAAAAGGAATACAGTTTTTTTGTTGTTGCTGCAACTAAAAAATAATGATTCAAATGAATGTAAGTCATTATTTTAAGTTAATCAATTTGGAATTAGTTGTAGCAAATTAATAAATTGATTATATAAAAAGAAATCTTCATAAAAAATGTAAAATTTTGAATTCGAAGAAACGTCTTGCAAAGGTAAATTTCATCACGAGAAAACCTGGATGGAATCCAAATGGGACGCTGCAGCAGCTTCGGAATTAGAAAAAAAAACTCGCGCGCGCGACATAAATTCGTCCCATGGAATTCGATCGGTTTTCGTTTGGACAATTTGCATTTCGCAGTAATCTCTGTAATATGCCAACATCCGCATTCGGTAATCGGATTCCCCCCATATTCGCTTCGAACAGTATGAAACCTCTGCTTCTTGCATTTAAAGAAAGTTTGTTTGTTGTTGTTGTTAATTCAATCGTTAATGTAAGTTAATCCGAACATCTGTTATGTAATAAGCGTTTAACATCTTACGTTGTTCTTCAAATAAGATTCCGATTTATGCGATTGGGAATACGAAAGAAAGAACAGCGCACTTTTAATGTTTGCTGTTGCTGTTGATGATGATGATGAAACGTTGTTAATTGCAAAAGTACATTTCGTTTATTGCTTTAATTCCTGATCGAACAAAACGTGCAGACTATGCCGAACGCACACTCTCACACGCTCAGTCCACGCACTCAAACAGACACACTCACACACCTGCTTCGTTTACTTGGCTTTGCATCGACCAAATAGAATTGCGGAAGGTGAAATAGTGTTAGTGTCAGTGCGCTAGTCCAGAGGCAAGTTTGCTTTTATTTTGCTTTCGGAGTTGCGGTTTAGTGGATGCACTTCTTACATCCGAAGAGACGATATTTTTGTATCAAACATCAAATAGACAACAACAATAACAAAATGAGGTTCGCTTTTGAATTTCTGGTATCTGTTTACTGCTTCTTCGGAATGTTATCAATTGGTGAGTTTACTTTTATTTATTTTTTATAAATTATCAATTATATTTGCAAAAGTGTGTAGCGTGCACCGCATTTTCTAGTTCACGATAACTTTTAGTATTTATACAACATTCTTTTCGTTTTTTTTTTTTAACAACCAAGAATTATTCAACGCGAATTTTTATAATAAAATACATATTTTTAGGCATAAAATATATAAAAAACTACTTATTGATAGATTTAACATTAATTTCAATAATAAAAATATTTAGTAATTGTTGCTTGATTTAAAACTTGAAATTTTTCAATATTTAACTTTTTTTTCTCTATATTTTTGAAATTTTATAATTTTTGGCAATTATTAAACGTAAATTAAAATTTGGAATTAATAATTGAAAATAAATATTAATAATACTTAATTTTATTTTGTATTTAAACAACATTCTTTTCGTTTTTTTTTTAACAAATAAGAATTGTTCAACGCAAATTTTTATAATAAAATACAATAAAAATTTACTTATTTAGTAATTATTTGCTTAATTTTACAATACTTTAACAAATATCAGTTAATTAAAAAAAGTTGAAATTTTTAAATTTTTAATCTATTTTTTCTCTATATTTCTAAAATATAATTTTTTTATTTAAATTTTATTATTTTATACAAATATTAAACAGTAAAAAAAAACAATAATTCGTAGCAAATATAACAACAACTGCAACAACAAAATCTTATGTTTTATTAGTTTGAATATTTAACGAAATGATATAGTATTAGATAATAATTGTTTGTTAAAAATATTGAAATTAAAGTTTGTTCAATCCGAAACAATTCAAACTACAAATGCGTTGCAAAATTGATTAATAATATCATCAAATATTGCGTTTAATTCCAATACAAAATCAGCAATAGAAATAATGAAATACTCCCAATAAACATTAATATACATTAAAATTGTTATTCTATTCAATTATATTCTAATAAAACATTATTTATGAAGAATTATGGTCAGAATGCATCGATTGAGCACAAATAAAAGCAACGATTATCATTGGATATTGGTAAATTAATTAATGAATGTATTCATTAGATGTTACAACAAAAATGATGATTAGCAAATATAACTGCGCGCTTTTGTCGGCGCGCTTTTGTTGTACAATTAAGAAGAAACGAATATACAGTGAAACATATTCAAATCAGGAACTTCTCTTCTCATCTTCACTCGTTTTTTAACAAACAAAAATTGTTCAACACAAATATTTATAATAAAATACATATTTTTAGGCAATAAATATAAAAAAAACTACTTATTGATAAATTTAACATTAATTTCTATAATAAAATTATTTAGTAATTGTTACTTAATTTAAAACTTGAAATTTTCCAATATTTTTAAAGTCAAATTCAACAATTATTTGAAAAAAACTTTAAGAAAAAGTAGAAATTTTTCAATATTTAACTTTTTTTTCTCTATATTTCTGAAATTTTATAATTTTTGGCAATTATTAATTGTAAGTTTGGAATTAAGTTGAAAATAAATACTCATAATACTTTAAATTTGAAAATTTTGGTACATTTTTTCATTTAAATTTTATTATTTTATACAAATAATAAACAGCAACAAAAGCTTATGTCATATTACTTTGAATACTAAACGAAATGATACTGTATTAAGTGTATTTAGATAATAATTGTCTGTTAAAAATATTGAAATTAAAGTTTGTTCAATCCGAGATAATTTTAACCACAAACCACAAATACGTTGCAAAATAGATTAATAATATCATAAAATATTGCGTTTAATTTTAATACAAAATCAGCTATAGAAATAATGAAATATTCCCAATAAACATTAAAATTGTAATTGTAATCAATTATATTCTAATAAAACATGATTTATGAAAAATTATGGTCAGAATGCATCGATTGACCACAAAGAAAAGCAACGATTATCATTGGATATTTGTAAATGAATTAATGAACGTATTCATTATTTGTTACAAAAAAATAATGATTCATAACGAATATAACAACAACAAAATCTAATTTCTTATTAGTTTGAATATTTAACGAAATGATATAGTATTAAATGTATTTAGATAATAATTGTTTGTTAAAAATATTGAAATTAAAGTTTGTTGTTCAATCCGAAATAATTCAAACAACAAAGCCTCAAATACGTTGCAAAATTGATTTCGTTTAATTTCAATACAAAATCAGCAATAGAAATAATGAAATATTCCCAATAAACATTAAAATTATAATTGTAATCAATTATATTCTAATAATACATGATTTATGAAGAATTACGGTTAGAATGCGTCGATTGACCACAAATATTATTATCATTGGATATTAGTTAATGAATTAATGAACATATTCATTAGTTGTTACATGTAAATTAATAATGGAATATGTAAATCGTATGGAATAAATAAATGAATTAATTAAATAACAATGTTCGTGCAATTATATAGAATTCGTTAATTTTACTTGTCCCAAATATTATTACTTTCTTAGAAAATATACACTTTTGTGTTCGCTAAAGTTACATTTGAATATTTATGTCTTTGTTGACAATTTTCTTTGATTAGAACATAATATTATGTCGTGTCCCAGGATGGAATATCTATAGTGTCAATTGTTTTATTGCGCGCTTTTGTTACTGCGCGCTTTTGTTACTGAGCGCTTTTGTTGTATAATTAAGAAGATGATAATAAAATGGTAGGCCACGACAATTATAAAGCAAACAGTTATCGAATCTTAAAAGTGATTTAAAATGATCAATTAATTGAGTTATTAAGATTTAGTCAAGCTTTTAATTGTTTCTTTCATGATTAATAAGTTTATCTAAACCGGAATTTGGAATTTTGTTACCAATCTTTGTTAGATATTTTTGTAATGGGATCATTAACAATATTTTTATCATCATTAAATAATTATATAATGTTTCCTAGTCAGATAATATGACTTGATTTTGATTCATTAAGTTATCGATCTAAAATTAGTTTTTTTTTGTAATTAAATAGAAAAAAATCTAAATTTCCAACTATAAACAAACATCACGTGAAATTTGAATACCTGAGGCTTGTTTTGTTTTGCAGAACGTTGACGCGATTTGTTAACAAATCCAAATTACTATAATTAACAAAAAAAATGGTTATAATTTAAAACCTTGATGGATTCATCCAAGGAAGATGCGTTCTTGAAACGAACTCTTCAATTTCTAACGCATTAAAAATGAAAAACAGGTTGTATAGCATTCAAATCATTGCAATTACACGCGAAATGAGCGTTAATAATTATGTAAAATTATGTTTATGATTATTGCTGCCTTTTTTTAGTTGTTTTTTGTTTTTTGGTAAAGCGCTTATTAAAAAGTGATTTCGATGTAATTGCCAATTCAAAAACGCATGCGAAACAGTACTTTATGGCAATTTCTTCATTAGCAACAATTAGGTGGTAGTGATTTAGAACTTGAAGATAGTCAAATTATTAGAAATTTGCAAACTTTCGATAATTTATTGATTTTTACATTTGTTAAATTGTTATATTATAATAAAGATAGAAGAAATAGTAAATAATTTCTTGTTTTCTTATTGATCTTGAATAAATTTGTAATTAGAAAAGCCTTATTTTATAACTTGAAGATAATTTAACCAAAATCAGTTAAATTATTGCAAATTTACAAACTTTAGATAAGTTATTGATATTTTTTCTTATAAAATGAATTGTTGATGTATAGGGATGTTAAATTGCAATAAAAATAGAAGAAACAGGAAAGAATTTTTTGTTTTCTTATTGATTTTTAATACATTTTCAATTAGAAAAGTCTTATTGTATAACTTGAAGATAGTTTAACCAAAATAAGTTAAATTATTGGAAATTTGCAAACTTTAGATAAGTTATTGATGTTAAATTACAATCAAAATAGAAGAAACAGTAAAGAATTTCTTGTTTTCTTATTGATTTTGAATACTATTTCAATTGGAGAAGTCTTATATCATAACTTGAAGATAGTTTAACCAAAACAAGTTAAATTAGTAGAAATTTGAAAACTTTAGATAAGTTATTAATATTTTTTCTTATAAAATGAATTGTTAATGTATAGGGATGTTAAATTTCAATAAAAATAGAAGAAACAGTAAATAATTTCTTGTTTTCTTATTGATTTTGAATATATTTACAATTAGAGAAGTCTTCTATTATAACTTAAAGATAGTTTAACCAAAATAAGTTAAATTATTAGAAATTTTCAAACTTTAGATAAGTTATTGATGTTAAATTACAATCAAAATAGAAGAAACAGTAAAGAATTTCTTGTTTTCTTATTGATTTTGAATATATTTACAATTACAGAAGTTTTCTATTATAACTTGAAGATAGTTTAACCAAAACAAGTTAAATTATTAGAAAGTTGCAAACTTTAGGTAAGTTACTGATAATTTTCTTATAAAATGAATTGTTAATGTATAGGGATGTTAAATTGCAATAAAAATAGAAGAAAAAGTAAAGAATTTCTTCTTTTCTAATTAATTTTTAATACATTTACAATTAAACAAGTCTTCTATTATAACTTGAAGCTAGTTTAACCAAACTAAGTTGAACTATTAAAAATTTGCAACCTTGAGATTATTTATTAATGTTTACATTAGTTAAAATGTTAAATTACAATAAAAATTGAAGAAACGGTAAAGAATTTCCTGTTTTTTTATTGATTTTTAATACATTTACAATTAGAGAAGTCTTATATTATAACTTAAAGGTAGTTTAACGAAAATCTGTTAAATTATTGCAAATTTCCAAACTTTAGATAAGTTATTGATAATTTTCTTATAAAATTAATTATAAATCTATACGGATTTTAAATAAAAATAAAAATAGAAGAAACAGTTAAGACTTTCCTGTTTTCTTATTCATTTTTAATATATTTATAGTTAGAAAAGACTTATATTATTACTTGAAGCTATTTTAAGTAAAATATGTTAAATTAGTAGAACTTTGTAAACTTTAGATAAGTTATTGATGTTAAATTACAACAAAAATAGAAGAAACAGTAAAAAAATTCTTGGTTTCCTAATAATTTTTAATATATTTACAATTAGAGAAGTCTTCTATTATAACTTGAAGCTAGTTTAATCAAAATAAGTTAAATTATTATAATTTTACAACCTTGAGATAATTTATTGATATTTACATTTGCTAAATTGTTAAATTACAATAAAAATAGAAGAAACAGTAAAGAATTTCTTGTTTTTTATTGTTTTTTAATACATTTTCGATTAGAGAAGTTTTATATTATACAAAATAACTTAAATTATTAGAAATTTTGGAAACTTGAGATAATTTATTGATGTTTACATTTGCTAAATTATTAAATTTCAATAAAAATAGAAGAAACAGTACAGAATTTCTTGTTTTCTAATTAATGTATAATACATTTAATACATATTAGAGAAGTATTATAACTTTAATGAAGAATATTTTATAGCAACACAATAAAAGATTAACTACAAAAGTCACGAAGAAGTATAAAAATCAAATCAATTTGAGAAAAACAAAAACATCAAAAGAAAATCAATATTTAATACGCATTGTTGTTACGAATCCTATTTCAATCTATGACATAACTGGAAACTACTCAGAAACAGCTTTGTTGCATAGACTGATCAAAACCGGACTAAGCGAGGAATTCATGTCCTGTTGATCCTTTCTTTTGGAAACTTTAATTTTTCTTTAAACTAACTCAAGTTGAATCATTGTGAGAATCTTCGATTCGAAGAAAACTAATTACAGATTACATTGTTAATGAAGAAAACAAACTGCAGCTGAGAATTTTGAAGAACTTCTTGAATCACGTACCTATAATTAATTGCAGAAAACAATACTCAAAAATAATCCGGCAGTTTCGCAATTAAGCTATTATTTTTTTTTTACATAATCCTTCTATTCCGTTTCCGAAAACGCAGCTAAATTTTAAACGAAACCAGTTAATTATTGCACATTTTTTTTTTCCTTCTCGATTTCCAAATGAATGCGAATTGTCAGTGGAAACACGCGATCGCAATTAATAGTTTAAAAAAAAAGGAAAAATGTGCACGGAATTAGTTAGGAGACACATAAATGATGAGCGAATAATTGCTAATGGTAATAAACGATTATTCCGTCAATGACAACATCGAGAAAATCGTCTGCATTGGGGAAATAATCCACGTCCGTCACGAACGCATAATTTTCCAATTTTTTCTTCAGTTTCGATCCAGCAATTTCGTTAAATTGAATGGCATAGAATCAGTTCAGTTTTGAGAGGAGAAATTTATATTTTTCTGTATTTTGTTCCAGGTTCTGGTCAGGATTTTGGGTACGAGGGAACCGTAGGTGAGTTAGCAAACAAAAGACCATTTGCATAAGCAGATTCGCACGAGTCCGCATTGTTCCAAACAAATTTGTTTCATAGAACGTCGTCAGTTTTATTAACAAACTGTCCTTTCACATCTCACAGCGAGATTAACAGTAATTAACGATGAAAATAATCGTCTCCCACGTGCCATCAAAATATTCTTGTGTCCAATTTTCACGCGGTAATTTGCTTCCGGCCTCCAAAAATTGAACGAATACAATTCGCAGCACGCAAATCCTGTCATTATTTATATTACATTACTTTATAATGATATAATTTTACATTTATTTATTCCTTTTTTTGTTTGAATTGCCCAAATTTGTTGCATTACAATAACAACTTTTCCATTTACGAAACCCAATGCAAAACTGTTGTACTAATAGTTTTGTTGTTGTTGTTGTTATTTTGAAGGTCCAAACTTTTGGGGTGAGAAGTACCATCACTGCATTGGTAAGCACCAAAGTCCGATCAACATCGAGGAGCACAACGTCGAGATGGTCAAGTTGTTCCCGATGCAATTCGAGAACTTCGATTTCGTGCCCGAAGAAGCTGTGATCAAGAACAACGGACACACAGGTAAATTGTCCGATGACGATTCAACGCTAAATATAAACCCGATATCGCCGTTTCGTAACCGAATCCGAATATTCAATGATGTTACCGAAATAAAAAAATTCATGACAGCGTTACATGATTCAACTTATTTTTTTCTTTTAAATTGTAATTGCATCAGTTCTCATAACAGCGAAAGAAAAATCGTTATTTCACATTTATTTAAACATTTACAAAATTTCAGTTTATAAAGAAGTTTTTTTCCTATTTGTTGAAATTCAACATTGTTTTACATATTTAAAAAAAATCTAAATTTTTTTGTTGATTTCTCATTATCAATTAAAGTTTAATTAAGTTTTACAGTTATATACAAAATAATCAGGTATTCCCTGACTTCCAATAAAAAAAAAACATCGTTATTTCACATTTATTTAAAAATATACAAAATTTCAGTTTATAAAGAAGTTTTTTTCCTTTCTATTCTTGAAATTCAACATTATTTTACATATACAACAACAAAAATCTAAATTTTTTAGTTGATTTGTTAAATTGTTAAATGACAATAAAAATAGAAGAAACAGTAAAGCATTTTTTGTTTTCTAATTGATTTTTCATACATTTTCAATTAGAGAAGTCTTATTTTATAACTTGAAGATAGTTTAACATTTCACATTTATTTAAACATTTACAAAATTTCAATTTGTAAAGAAGTTTTTTTTTCCTATTTGTTGAAATTCAACATTATTTTACATATTGAAAAAAAAATCTAAATTTTTTGGTTGATTTCTCATTATCAATTAAAGTTTGATTAAGTTTTACATTTATATACAAAATAACCATATACAGGTATTCCTCGACTTACGAACTAGTTCCCTTCCAAAGGGTTGTTCGTAAAACGAATTTATTCGTAAGTCGGAAGAATTTTAAAAATATACTTATCTTACCACACTTTATCATGGTTTTCACCTTTATATATGTTAATATATTTACAATTAGAGAACTTTTCTATTATAACTTGAAGATAGTTTAACCAAACTACGTTAAATTAGTAGAAATTTGCAAACTTTAGATAAGTTATTGATATTTTCTTATAAAATGAATTTTTAATGTATAGGGATGTTAAATTGCAATAAAAATAGAAGAATTTATTGTTTTTTAATTGATTTTGAATACATTTACAATTAGAGAAGTCTTATTTTATAACTTGAAGATAGTTTAACCAAAATAAGTTAAATTGTATTTGCATCAGTTCTCATAACAGCAAAAGAAACATCATTATTTCACATTTTTTTAAACATTTACAAAATTTCAGTTTTTTTTTCCTATTTGTTGAAATTCAACATTGTTTTACATATTGAAAAAGAATCTAAATTTTTTGGTTGATTTCTCATTATAAATTAAAGTTTAATTAAGTTTTACAGTTATATACAAAATAATCAGGTATTCCTCGACTTACTAGTTCCGTTCCAAAGGATTGTTCGTAAGACGAATTTGTTCGTAAGTCGGGAGAATTTTAAAAATATACTTATCTTACCACACTTTATCATGGTTTCTTAGTTTTATATATGTTAAATTCCGTGTTAATAACTGCATACATTTGAAAAATTGATTAAAATAAACAAAGAACTTAATTGCAATTACTTTTCAATGTAGACATAACAATTATTTAATAAGAAACGACGAATATATCTTCTTGTAACAAGTTAGAGCTTTTAGAATATTGTTCGTAAGTCCGGCAGTTCGTACGTCGGGGGATACCTGTAGTTGTATAATGAAAACAAAACTCCATAACTTATTTATTAACTACATGATACTTGACAAGTACTTGTGGACAAGAACTGCTACTTGTGTTTGGCATATCCAATGACATTCTTTGTGCAAGTAGAGCTTTTAGAATTTTGTTCGTAAGTCCGGGAGTTCGTAAGTCGGGGGATACCTGTAATAACAGCAAAAGAGACAACTTTTTCAGTTATTGAAAATTTCTAAATTACAATTTAAAAAAATTGTTAATTAAATTAATTGTTATTGTTGAAATATTACAAAATTTAGTCTAAAATATGAATGATTGAATGAATTACTTAATTTCTTATTGTTTTCTTACATATTTCTTACTAATAAAATTGAAATTGAAAGTGTAAAGTTTTAGATGATTTCTTTCTTTTTGACAAATGAACAAATGTCGTCTTCCAAATTCGCATGAAATTACATTACTTTAGAGAGTTTCTTCTAAAAAACATTGTTTTATAATTCGGTCAAATTTTGATGTCTTGGAGAGACAACAGAGTGTTCGCAGGTTTCTAATAACACTTTTCTAAATCTCTTGCTCGAATTCCTAAGTAAATTACACCAATTTATTATATTTAGAATCAATTACTAACAACGTACGAAGAAAATTAAGAATTTTGACTCAAGAATCTTGTCAATCTTGAAGTAATTTATAATTAATAATGAATTTATATTTTAAGTTATCTATTTTTTGTAATTTTCAGTACTATTTGAAAAATGTTTATTGTATCATATCATAAATTAGTTGAAATTTTAATTTATTATCTTTAAACTTGGGTGCATCTTTCTTTCTACTTATTTCATAACTTTCTTTAATAACAAGTTAATGAAAGTTACATCAACTAAGATGAAAACAGAAATTTTGTTTTGTCTTGTTGTTTTAATTATGTTTTTTTATATCATCTTCAAACTTATCAGTTGATTAAATTTTATAAAATTATTATCTAAAAATATAATTGAATGTGGAAAGCATTGACCCACAAAGAAAAACGTGTAAAAATAGAAACGTGTAAACTAAGAAATAAACACTCAGCTATCTAAAAAGTTATTAATAAGTGTATTATTAATACAGTTTATACGAGGTGGCGCAAAAGTAAAGTTTCCCCAGATGTGTGAGCGGTTTAAACCAACAATGATCGAGACCCAATGCAGCATCTTACGACAAAGAAAAATGGTTAAGCAACGCTAGCCATTTCCGGTTACGGTGGCGCCATCTTCAAAAAAATACTAATCACTTTTTCACTGCAAATGCCGCACCAAACAGTCACGTTGAGGGGATGCAACGGATCTTCTTGCATTACATGTGGATTATCTATGTCCCAGAAACGCAAATTTTGTTTGTTAAAATAATTCACTATATATATACATCATAAATGTCAAAGCACAGTGACATTTGGCGCCATCTGCAAAATTGGCAGCTAATTCAAATTATGACATTACTTTTGCGCCACCTTGTACTATTGCAATTCTCATCCGGATTTAGAAAAATTGAAATATTTAAGTAACTCAAACATTAAACAGCTCAAATTGATTGTTTACAACCTTTAATTGTGTTTCTGAAAACTTTCTTGAAAGATGTACACATACAAAAAAAAATTTAAAATAATTTAACTAAAACTAAATGAGAAAACAATAAAAGTGATACTTTCAAATATAAATTTGTTATTTGTTGAAGGATTTGCCAATCTATTCACTAATTTATTGATAAACACATTGCAAAGGTATGCAAGTTTTAATTAGATTTACAAATTTAATAAAAATTAATTGAGAAAACAATAAAAGTGAGAAAGTTTTTTTTATTGTCTTTAAAAAAAAAACACTTTCAAATATACTTTTTATTTGTTAAAGGATGTTCCTAATCTATTGACTAATTGATCAATAAGCAAAGACAAAATGTTAATGTATTAAATGTATTAAATTTACAATTTGTTTACGTAATAAGCGTTTGTTTTTTCGTAGAATAATTCACTTTTAGAGAATTAAAAATCGTAGCGTAATCACTATGTATTTCTTTCATTGTTTTAGTAAAAAAATAGACATTAAATTAAGCGTCTGAGTGTCACGCACAGTTGTCCAACGTCGATGATTCAACAAACAACTAACGATGATAATTGTAAAAAAAAAGAGTGGAAAGAACAGCTCCGAAACTAATTGCTTTTATCGCATATACTGTCAATACCTTATTATTATCTAACAATGCAGCACGTCCTTCAATGTTTTTGTTGTTGTTGTGCGTTGCGAAATCGTTCAGATTCATTTTGCATTCAACGTTAATTATATAATAATAATATAAACTGAACGGAGAGACAAATCTGCGGTAGATTTCACTTCGCTCCAAATCGCGTTTACTTGAAAACAAACAAAAAAGAAATAACTAAAACTGAGACTAAGAGGACAAATAAACAAAAGGATTGGAAAGTCGAGTCCAGAGTCTAGATGGAAAAAAAGAAATGAAGGAGAGGACTTTCTCGCGTCCCGAACCCATTTTACCGACTCGGCAATAAAGACGATTTAATGTCTTACAAACTTACACTTTTCCTATTAACATTAATTTAATAACTCAATAACTTTAACTTTTACTTTTCCCTAAGGCATATTGAAATGTTAAATTATATCCTCTCTCAGTTAACACATTTCAATGCTTTAACTGACTTTTTTTCTTTCAGTTATCGTTACGATCAATTCGACGAAAATGCCTTTGATATCTGGTGGACCTCTGCTTGGGAAATATCAGTTCGCGCAGTTGCATTTCCATTGGGGCTCCGACGATTCCGAAGGATCCGAGAACAAGATCAACAATAGCAGGTGAGATTGAATAATGGAATAAAACAGAAAATGAATTTCATTACCATTTCGGTGAAGAACAAAAGTCTTTTGTAACGGTACGTGCGTAATTATCGAAGGAAAATGAAAGAGAAATATCTTTGTTAATAAATGTATTAATGATACCTGTGACTTAATTTTCCCAGAAGTTATTTTACATTCGCTG
Source organism: Nicrophorus vespilloides (assembly GCF_001412225.1). Lineage (NCBI taxonomy): Eukaryota > Metazoa > Arthropoda > Insecta > Coleoptera > Silphidae > Nicrophorus > Nicrophorus vespilloides. The sequence goes on from NW_017095746.1 coordinate 46,384, forward strand.
TGTTCGATATGGGCGTGCTTGAAGGTGCTCGAAGATTTTTCTGAAGCAGGATGTGGCCTTTCTAATTGCACCTCAAAAGTGCATTCGAACTGTTCCATTAAAATGTTATTGTTGTTACCTTTATTCACATTTTTTTTTCTCTCTTCATTTATATAACTTACAACTGATTGCGTCAAATTAATTGCTGCTGTGCAATTGCTCTGACATTATGAACTATTTCGTTTTTAATTTGTAGTTCTAATTAATTTTGATGGTCAAGGCTGAGGTTACAAAAATATTATGCTTTATTTTTTTTTTTGTGAACACATCCAGCAAAATATTTCTGCATTTTATTTTTCATTGTAATAAAAATTTAATGAAAATATTAATTAGTTAATTGACAGTGAAAACTGTCAATATATTAACCTTGTTTCAATTTTGTAATTCAATATACCAAACATCGTTTCAATTTTTACGTCATTCATTATGTAATGACATAAGTCAGTGTCAACTGTCAATATACCAAACATCGTTTCAATTTGTATGTCATTTATTAGTTAATCGACATAAGTCAGTAACAACTGTCAATATACCAAAATTCAATTTTTACGTCATTTATTATGTAATGACATAAGTCAGTGTCAACTGTCAATATACCAAACAACGTTTCAATTTTGTATGTCATTCATTATGTAATGACATTTATCAATGACATGCACTGACATTTAATAAAACAAAATGAATCTACTGACCACATTTTCATTAAACTTCATCTAATTTCTTTATATTTTTTGTATATTTAATGAACATGTTAGTTAAACGACATAAGTCAGTAACAACTATCAATATACCAAAATTCAATTTTTAAGTCATTTATTATGTAATGACATAAGTCAGTGTCAACTGTCAATATAGCAAACATCGTTTCAATTTTGTATGTCATTCATTTTGTAATGACATAAGTCAGTGTCAACTGTCAATATACCAAATATCGTTTCAATTTTTATGTCATTCATTAAGTAATGACATAAGACAGTGACAACTGTCAATATACCAAACAACGTTTCAATTTTGTATGTCATTCATTAAACTTCATCTAATTTCTTTATATTTATTGTAAATTTAATGAACATATTAGTTAATTGATATATGTCAGTAAGAACTGTCAATATACTAGACATCGTTTCAATTTTGTATGTCATTCATTATGTAATGACAGTTTTCAATGACATACACTGACATTTCATAAAACACAATGAATTTACTGATCACATTTTCAATCAAATTCATATAATTTCTTTAAACTCTGTTTATATTTAATGTATATGTAATGAACATGTTAGTTAATCGACATAAGTCAGTAACAACTGTCAATATACCAAAATTCAATTTGTATATCATTTATTATGTAATGACATAAGTCAGTGACAACTGTCAATGTACCAAACAACGTTTCAATTTTATATGTCATTCATTATGTAATGACATAAGTCAGTGTCTGCTGTCAATATACCAAACATTGTTTCAATTTTATATGTCATTCATTATGTAAAGACATTCATCAATGACATGCACCGACATTTAATCAACCGAAATTAATCCACTGACCAGATTTTCATTAAAATTCATATAATTTCTATAAATTTATTGTGAATGTAATGAAAATATTAGTTTATTGACATATGTCAATAACAACTGTCAATATACCAAACTTCGTGTTCGAATATTGCATTACGTAATGACATTTATTACAACGAAATGATTCAGATAATTATGCGAAAATGCATGTAATTTTTTTACACTTTTATTACGTAAATAAACACTTTAATGAACATTTCAGTTAATTGGCATATCGTTACATAAAAAAAAACAACAACTATCAAACATCGTGTCAAACATATTATTATGCGTTTTTTTTTTAATTACGTAATGATTATTTACATGAAGAAATCAACTACATTTTCAATAAAATTACATATAATTTGAGTAAAAATGTTTACCGAAAATTTCAAACTATTACAAAGGAAACGTACTTTTGTATTGCGTTTCCTTTGTGATAAAAAGTTCGATTGAAAAACAAAAAATGTTTGATTTATACCGGAAATGTGCTTCTATTTTAAGATGTTTACAGTTTCAATTCGATTTTATGACTACGTTTATGCCAGAGCACATGAACTAAAATTCTGCGTCATTAGATTTATTGGTGAAATAACTTCTTATTTTCCAGTTTTTCACGACTCCAGAATAATGTAAGTTTTAGGATCAAATAGAAATCTAAAGAATAAATTACTAAATCTATTTTAAAAAAGTAATGAATGTAATCTAAACTAATGAAGAAGAAAGAAAACAGTTTTTTTTATAAAGAGAAAGTAAACATTTGTTTGTTAATTATGAAAAAAAGAGGTTTATAATTAGGCGATGAGAGTTGTATTTGTAATGGAAAAACCATTAATAAACTTAATAAAGTACGTAAACGTTTGCGGTTTACTAAATTTACGAAAACAATTGCCAGTCTAATTACCAGCTTTCTAAGTAAATGTTTGTCGCAAATGCAGAGAAGAGACAACCGTGAAAGCAGATGTTTGATACAAATATGAATCTTTCATAAATCATACTTTTGCAAAGAGAGAGACCTCGCCTTTTACGTAATTACAAAAAGATATTAAACTAGAAAAAAAAGGAAAAAAAAAGAAATCATCATAAATCCTTGGATCGGCGCAATTCTTCAAAAGAATCCAGTTTCAATGACCATGCGAAAATAATAATTAGGTCGAGTCTTATTATTTATCAAAGAAAATGGAAAAAAACTAACGTGAATTAATCCGAATTAAAAAAATGTACGAAGTAAAATAATTCCATGCAAAAAAAGAAAAGAAAATAAAACAAAAATGTTTCCATCGTTTAATTGGATTAGCAATTAGTCTCGTATAAACTTAATTGGAGATAAGCAAAGACATGCATAGTCACTTGGAAATGCGTGTACATCGATGTAGTAGTAAAACTGGCCAAGGTGAAGGTGCAATAAAGGTGTTTGCAAATGATACGTTTTTATTATGATTTTTCGTTTATATTCGCAATATGCAAATATATTTGTTGTGTTTCTCATGTTGCAAGCTACGACTACAATTTATTGTTGAATGCGACTAAAGTAAATAAGTATGACTTACAAAAAAAAAATGTACACACATTTGATTCGAAGGATTCTTTCATATTATTATTTTCACAGGTACATAATTTTTAACTGCAAGATGAATCACAAAATAATCTTGATTCAAAAATAAATGCGAATGCAACACATTTCTGTTTAGTGTTATTGTTTTAATTGTTTATTTTTTTTTGTAATTTACGCAGCTGGAATTTGATGTAGTGTGCAAAAAATTTACTTTATTAAATTGGTTTTTATAAAAGTAAAGTCCATTATAAGTGATTTACTTAATTGACATATGTCAGTGTCATTCATTATGTAATGACATTTATCAAAGACATGCAATGACATTTAATCAAAGAAAATGAATTCACTGATGACATTTTCAATCAAATTCATATAATTTCTTTAAACTCTGTTTATATTTAATGTATATTTAATGAACATATTAGTTAATTGACATATGCCAGTGACAACTGTCAATATAGCAAACATCGTTTCAATTATGTATGTCATTCATTATGTAATGACATAAGTCAGTGACAACTGTCAATATACCAAACACCGTTTTAATTTGTATGTCATTCATTATGTAATGACATTTATCATTGACACCCGATGACATTTAATCAAAGAAAATGAATTCACTGATCACATTTTCATTAAAATTCATCGAATTTCTTTAAACTTTCTATATATATATATTGTATATTTAAAGAACATATTAGTTAATTGACATATGTCAGTAAGAACTGTCAATATACCAAACATCATTTCAATTTTTATGTCATTCATTATGTAATGACATTTATCAAAATGAATCTACTGATCAGATTTTCAATAAAATTTATCTAATTTCTTTATAATTAATGTATATTTAATGTACATTTTAGATAATTGACGTTTCAATTTATATTTCATTTATTATGCAATGACATTTATCATTGACATGCACTGACATTTAATCAAACAAAATGAATACACTGACCACATTTTCGTTAAAATTCATATAATTTTTATAAATTTATTTGCAGTTTCTTTATATTTATTGTAAATTGAATGAAAATATTTACTTTATTAAATTGGTTTTTATAAAAAATAAAGTCCATTATAATGGACTTACTTAATTGACATATGTCAGTGACAACTGTCAATATTCTAAACATCGTTTCAATTTTTATGTCATTCATTATGTAATGACATAAGTCAGTGACAACTGTCAATATACCAAACATCGTTTCAATTTTGTATTTCATTCATTATGTAATGACATTTATCAATGACATGCACTGACATTTATTAAAACGAAATGAATTCACTGACCACATTATCGTTAAAATTTATATAATTTCTATATTTTTTTTACAGTTTCTTTATATTAATTGTAAATTGAATGAAAATATTTGCTTTATTAAATTGGATTTTATAAAAATAATGTCCATTATAAGGGACTTATTTAATTGACATATGTCAGTGACAACTGTCAATATACTAAACATCGCTTCAATTTGTTTGTCATTCATTATGCAATGACATAAACTGACATTTATTAAAACAAAATGAATTCACTTACCAGATTTTCATTAAACTTCATCTAATTTCTTTAAACTTTCTATATATTTATTGTATTGTATTTAAAGAACATATTAGTTAAATGACATAAGTCAGTGACAACTGTCAATATACCAAACATTGTTTCAATTTGTATTTCATTCATTATACAATGACATTTATCATTGACACGCACTGACATTTAATCAAACAAAATGAATACACTGACCACATTTTCGTTAAAATTCATATAATTTCTTTACAGTTTCTTTATATTTATTGTAAATTGAATGAAAATATTTACTTTATTAAACCGGTTTTTATAAAAATAAAGTCCATTATAACGGTTTTTTTTTTTAATTTGTATAATTATTATTGCTATAAAAATATTGAATAACTAAAAGAATAAGAGAATGTATCGCATTTCTTAAATTTCTTTTTTCGTCGTAATTACATGGTATTTTATAAAGGAATTATTTAATTAATTAGATTGTACCGTATATAATTAATTAAAAATGTTAAATCATTAAATAATCTTGAACAATTAAAGTGAATTAATTGCACGATAGGAATACATATGTAGTATATTATGATGATTTATAAACTGCATACATTTGTATACTAAGTGAGTTGCTAATGGAATATCATTGTTTTCAGTTATCCTATGGAATTGCACATGGTATTTTTCCAGAGGGCTTACGGGACGATCCAAGATGCAATCGATCATCCGGACGGTTTGACCGTTTTATCCTTCCTGTACTCGGTGAGTCGGAGCGGACAGAAATTAACTCCAATTTGCATACACTTTTGATAATCGACTCGTAATTGGCGTTAATAACATGTAACTTATGCAAAAATTAAAAAAAAATAAAAAACTAGGCGGTGTGTGAGAAACTTTCCTGATCAATCTGCATTGCTAACGAAGGATTTATTTGTTCCTGCACGCTCCGAGCGAATCGAACAAAACGGAAAAATTTCAGTTATTCAACTCGCTAAGTACACACACACAAACACTCGGGCTAAGGTTACATTACGTAACGCGAAATTTCGTGTTCGTCGTCGCATTATTATGATATGTTACTACTGTGTACAATTTTTTTTTAAATTTTTTTTTGTCGTGTTTCGCTTTCGAGCAATAATTGATTTTTAATACGCATACGTAACAATATTGTCAATGGTAAAGAACCGTCGCAGTTGACGAAATTTAATGATAATTAGAGCGTGCAGAGAATATTTGCGCGAAGGAACGACATTTCTTTTCATCGAAAGGACGATTTCGTTTACTTGCTTATTTGAAACAATGCAGGAGGTCGACTGTTATTAGTATGATTGTTGGTTTTTTTTTTTTGGCGCACGGTAGGTGACCGCAAGTGAATGATTCCTCACCGCAACTACACTTAATGATCAATTAATGGATATGACTTTCATACACAAACTTGTTTTTTTTTCTTTTTTTTTTTAATTCCGAGACGCAGAAGATGCAACATCAATCAAAGTTTGTAATTCTAATGCAATTTGAATTCTTATGTCGATGCTAATGAGATTTTCTATCGAGCGTGCGATGCGGTTTGGACGTTGTGTAATCTGGGTTTTTGTTTTGTTTTTCTTGTAGAATGCTGAAGTTGAGAACAGCAACTACAATGCGATTACTGAGGTTCTGCCTGATATTGAAGAGGCGAACACTTCTTTGACGATGACGAACATGCCCACGTTCGATCAGATGCTGATGAAGAATAGGTCCATCTACTTCACGTACGGTGGTTCTTTGACGACGCCGCCTTGCTCTGAGGTGGTCACTTGGATCGAGTTCAAAAACACCATTCCTTTGGCCCATTCTCAGGTAATATTTATATGATCATTTATGAAGAGGTATGAAGAAACACATTTACAGTGGAATCTCGCTTAACGAGCAAAAATTACTCGCTTAACGAGCGACGGTTCGCTTAACGAGTGACGACGAGAAGAGAAGTCCCGGATTGCGCGCCTTCTTCATCATATCATGTGTATTTGTTAATATTTTTCACTATACGAGTAAAAATCCGGAAATTTAAACTCATTTAAAGTAGCAAAAATGACTCGCTTAACGAGCGACGTTTTGCTTAACGAGTGACGATGAGAAGAGAAGTCCCGGATTGCGCGCCTTCTTCATGTTTCACTATACGAGTAAAAATCCGGAAATTTTGAAACGTTAAACGAGGTTCCACTGTACATACATCATAATGGAAACTGAAGACATAACAAAACTAAACGAAATCTTAACATTAGCTTGTTTTTTTGTTAATTATCTTAATTCTAGAATAAGTAAGATTTATTTTTAAGTAAAAGTAATTGTTGGTAGAAAAAAATTAACAAAGTAGCAAAAATGACTCGCTTAACGAGCGACGTTTTGCTTAACGAGTGACGATGAGAAGAGAAGTCCCGGATTGCGCGCCTTCTTCATGTTTCACTATACGAGTAAAAATCCGGAAATTTTGAAACGTTAAGCGAGGTTCCACTGTACATACATCATAATCGAAACTGAAGACATAACAAAACTTAACATTAGTATGTTTTTTTAATTAGTAAGATTTATTTTGAAGTAAAAGTAATTGCTGATAGAAAAAATTAACTAAATAAGTCAAGTTTACAAATGTTGATGATACAATCATTTATTTGCAAAATAAGTGACAAAATAAACGTGAACTAAACTAAACACTTTTTATTATGTGTAAATTAATTGCACGATAAGGAATATCAGCTTGAAAAATTCCTATTTCAAGTCGAAGCGTGGCCTGTGATTTATGATTACGCTTTTTATGTCTTTCATAATTGCAGAACATTTGTTAAAAACATATACACTAAAAGTTTTGTTGACTTTAGTAATCTTATTAAATTCGCATTATTTTTTTTCATATTTCATAATTAATGTTAACAATTTGATGATTAGCTTTTGTGCATTTTGTATAATTTGAACAAAATGCATAAATTTATGATTCAAAAACTAATATTATATAAAAGTTTGAAACGAAAGAAGTTTAATGAACTTGAATGAACATTATTCTGTATTTATTATTTAACAATTTCATGTTTGTTTATTTTAAATTATCAAATGAAGAGTATAAACCAGCGTTTTCCAAACGGTGCGTCAAGCCTCTCTGGGGAGGTTTGAACTAGTCTAAGTGGAGGCGCAAATATTAGTAGCAGTGAGCAATTTTCCAAATATCTGCTAAAGTATAGATACATTCCTGTGCTCTTATCCATATTGATGTAACACGCGTTCAAAGTTGAAAAAAACGTTCGAAAAAGTAGTGTTTTCACATTTCATTGATTTACTCGAAAACTATAATAGATAGAATGAATCCAATATATGCATATGAAAGCTGAATGTTTGGGGAATCCAGCAAGTATATACACATTCCTGTGCTCTTATCCATATTGCTGTAATACGCGTTCAAAGTTGAAAAACCGTTCGAAAAACAGTGTTTTCACATTTCATT
>NW_017095747.1:0-4490 GCF_001412225.1 Nicrophorus vespilloides
AAATTGCATACAAAATAACAAAATGAAAATAAAGACGCCATCTCGTGAACAAAAAAAGAAATGAATTAAACAATGACAGTTCGTTATGTTACGCAATTGACACCAATGCTTCGAGAGAAACATACCAATACCAAAAAAAAAATAGTTTACGTCTGAAAGCTTTAAAATTGCATACAAAATAACAAAATGAAAATAAAAACGCCTTCTTGTAAACGAAAAAAGAAATGAATTAAACAATGCCAGTTTGTTATGTTACGCAATTGACACGAATGCTTCGATAGAAACATACCAATACCAAAAAAAAATAGTTTACGTCTGAAAGCTTTGAAATTGCAAACAAAATAACAAAATGAAAATAAAGACGCCATCTCGTGAACAAAAAAAGAAATGAATTAAATAATGCCAGTTCGTTATGTTACGCAATTGACACGAATGCTTCGATAGAAACATACCAATACCAAAAAAAAAATAGTTTACGTCTGAAAGCTTTGAAATTGCAAACAAAATAACAAAATGAAAATAAAGACGCCATCTCGTGAACAAAAAAAGAAATGAATTAAACAATGGCAGTTCGTTATGTTACGCAATTGACACCAATGCTTCGAGAGAAACATACCAATACCAAAAAAAATAGTTTACGTCTGAAAGCTTTGAAATTGTATACAAAATAACAAAATAAAAATAAAGACGCCATCTCGTGAACAAAAAAAAGAAATGAATTAAACAGTGACAGTTCGTTATGTTACGCAATTGACACGAATGCTCCGAGAGAAACATACCAATACCAAAAAAAAAATAGTTTACGTTTGAAAGCTTTGAAATTGAATACAAAATAACAAAATGAAAATAAAGACGCCATCTCGTGAACAAAAAAAGAAATGAATTAAACAATGCCAGTTTGTTATGTTACGTAATTGACACGAATTCTTCGAGAGAAACATACCAATACCAAAAAATATAGTTTACAGTCAACGTCTCAAAGCTTTGAAATTGCATAATTAATAAAACAAAATTAAAATAACGAAACGCCATCTCGTGAACAAAAAAATAATGAATTAAACAATGACAGTTTGTTATGTTACGCAATTGACACGAGAGCTTCGAGTGAAACATACCAATCCCATTTAGTTTTAAACTGAATTTAGTAATATTACTAAACTTTCGTTCTTTTTTGTTGTTGTTGTTGTCTAAATGAGAGGACAAGGACGAAAATATAGTCCTATTACTTGTTCGAACGTGCCCCACTTGCAGACGCGCGCTTTGTTTTTCGCCTGCTTCTTCTTCCTTTCACGAAGAAGGAATGTTATTAAATAATTCAGCGTTCTCTCAATATACACCAGACGATCGAGTCGACAACGTAATCACATTTAAAGCCGTCCTAAATATTTAATCCCGTCGATATTAAGAGCGCGCCGTATTCGAAGAGAGCGAACAAAAGAAAAAAAAAAAGGAGAATACATGTTTAATCTAAAGAGGATTTACGATGAAACTTTGATTTGCATTACGGCAACGTCGCAAAAAACAATAGAATGAAGTTTTACTTTGACAGTTATCAATTGTTCAGCTTAACTCTTTGGAAAAACGTCAATTTGTTTATAATCTTATTTTTTTTGATTATGTTATTACATAATCAAAAGCCGCCATTTATTGAAATTATGCAACTGATAATGCAACTGAACTGACAATTGCACCAACTTGAATAAAATAATGTCACTAATATATTTTACTTTAAGTTATAAATCTTCTATGAATGCGCTTTTACATTCAGTTTGCGATTTGGATTCTCGCAAGTGGTATTATGAAAGCGGGAGAACACATGAGAAACTATTCTTTTGTGTGCATCTGGTGTGTGTGGGTGGTTGCGAGAGCGTATGAAATGGTGACATTTGTTTGTGGATTAGCGGTGGAATTGCGGAGGAGACGACTGTTGCTTCCGCACCAGAGTCTGTGTGTGTGTGTGCATGCGACGTACACGTTTTATCGAGCGGCGATAGGGTCAAGGGCGCATTTCCAGAAATAGCCCAGAATGCAAACGTATCCAAAAGGAAGGGAAACCTCGGCGACGGTGGCGCCATCTGCATTCGCGAACTCGCAGAAAAGTCATTATGCAGACAGCGCGAGAGAGGGGTGGAGGGGGGGATATGGGAAACGGGTAAATTGGGAATTTATCGAATTTGGCAGATGCGACGACGTTGAGGTAAAAAAAGTAAAATAGAAAACTGTAAGTGAAAAGTTGATAAGTCACGTCATCTGTACGATTCGGAATCGAATTGATGAATCTCCAAACACGAAATATCTTTCGTAGCAGAAAATAAAATCGCATTTACTTATACTCAAGTAAATACTTTGAATCATTGAAATTGCATAACAAATCAAACGACGGCGACGACGCCATCTCTTGTAGCAAAAAAAAAGAAGAAGTATAAAACGTACGTTGTAGCTTTCATAATTAAATAAACTGAATTACTATCTAATTAATGTTAAATTCCTAAGACGAAATTCACTTGATACACTAAATAAACTTTAATGAAACACTGTCAAATGTCCATGCTCATCTTATAGTAGTTAAAGTTGCATAACAAATCATGCGACAGCGGAGACGCCATCTCGAGAACGGAGCAGTATTAAACAATGACAGACGTCTTGTCATAAAGGGTGTCCCAAAATTAACGCAAGATTTGAATTTGCCGCCATTTGTGCAGTAAAGTGTTGGCCACCCAAAAAAAAAACAATTTGACAGCTGAGAGGTTAGGGTTAGTAAAAATCTTGCGTTCATTTTGGGACACCCTTTATAATATATTACAAAATATTGAACTTTCGTAATGAAACAAACCCAATTGCTACGTACAATTAATGAACAATTCGCGAGATTCTTATGAATAAGTTTCAATTGTGCTTTAGTTCCATTACATTTTTCAACGAAATTTATTAATTAAATTATAGTCTACAGTCTACGTCTCAAAGTTTTGAAATTGCATACAAATAAAAACAAAATTTAAATAACAAGACGCCATCTCGTGAACAAAAAAATTAATTAAACAATGACAGTTCGTTATGTTACGCAATTGACACGAACGCTTCGAGTGAAACATACCAATCCCATTTAGTTTTAAACTGAATTTACTAATATTTCCATGCTCCTCTTAGAGTAGTTAAAGTTGCATAACAAATCAAGCGACAGCGGAGACGCCATCTCGAGAACGGAACAGTATTAAACAATGACAGACGTCTTGTCATAAAAGGGGTCCCAAAATTAACGCAAGATTTGAATTTGCCGCCATTTGTGCAGTAAAGTGTTGACAACCCTAAAAAAATAAACAATTTGACAGCTGAGAGGTTAGGGTTAGTTAGTAAATTTTGAGACACGCTTTATAATATATTACGAAATATTGAACTTTCGTAATGAAACAAACCCAATTGCTACGTACAATTAATGAACAAATCGCGAGATGTAAGTTTCAATTATGCATGATTCCTCTTGAATGTTGGCAAAAACATCCGAGTTTTTTTTTTTCAATGATGAAGACTTTTAAAACCCGAGGAAATATTAAAACGAGATTCAATTAAAACTCGAGAGAAAGAGAGAAGAAAATTGGAGTCTTCCTCCTCCGCATAGTTACATAGTTTTAATTAAATCCAGCAGGCGTTTTAACATACCGCCCACTCTTATTTTATTGCAGAAAAACAAAAAAAAACAAAAGCGAAATATCCTAGCCTTCTACTCTCTCAAATATTGTCACGTAATTGCTCCGCAATTATTAAATTTGCAAAACTTCTTTTTTTTTTCCTTCTTCATTCTTTCCACTCATTTCACAATACGTTTTTTTAATGACGCGATTAAAACACGTCCGGAAAAGTAAATTTCAAATTTCCCGCGGATCGAGTACACAAAGAATGCCGAAACAAAACAAAACAAAAACCCGATAAGAAGTACTTGAAAAGCTGTCTAATTGAAGGAGCACAAAATACTTAAACTTTACATAAAAAAATACGACAGTTTTAATTGCGCGCGGAGAATAATTAACGTTTAAAATATGAAATTGATATTTTAAGTAGATTACGCAAATTATGAGTCTTTGCCAGTATTGATTACACTATTGAGATTGTTGCTAGGCAATTATTTGCTTTTGTTAATGTTTGTTTAAATCCGCACAAACTACGTGAGATAATCTACAATGAAATCGTTGTAATTAAATAATGCAAAAAAAAAGGAGAAGTAATTAACATTTGTTCGTGTATCAATTACAATCTGAGAGTAATTAATATAAATTACATTTTTTTTTTGTGAATCGTTAATAATTCTGTGTGTATAAAATTTACAGGAAACGGAAACGGGCGTACATTAAATAGTGAATCGAAAAACGGGACCGTTCTACGTATTCTCAAAGCTTCAGTTGGCTGCGATATGGTTCGAACTCTGAAAACAGTAGCTGTAACCATCGCGTTTCTATTAACCATGGCAACAGCGAGTCAAAGAGGAGGAAAAGTAT
>NW_017095747.1:4511-5061 GCF_001412225.1 Nicrophorus vespilloides
AGCTGGTCGCTTACATTGATAAGTTCGTCGGGATGTGTCCGGGAAAGGAGAAGCTGGTCAAAGGATACTTTAGCAATATGAAATTGAGACACGGGGCGAACGGAACGACTGCAGATTACAAGGTCGTCCTCAAGGAGGATTTTCCTCCGAATCTCTCGGTGAGTCGAGTGAAAATTTCTTTATTGTTGATGGTAATTTTTTTTTCCTTTCTTAAAGAGCGTGATGAAAGTGGAAAAGTGCAAGTCCAAAGAGAACATGGACACTTGCGTTCCGATGTCCACTATGAAGACGAGACAGTATTGCAGATTGCTTCTGAACAATAAAGCTAACGAAGCTTGGAGCTCGTTCTTCTCGTGCATCAGACCGGTCTATCAATGTCCGATGAAGAAGGTAAGTGACACGTAATTGGTACCTTTTGACTGTCAAAATTGTCGCAAAATGACATTGACACATTGTCATATACGTCACTCAGTGACATTGACATGTTGTCATTCAAGTATATGACATTACATTGACATTGACATTACACGTTGCACACTTCTCAAATTTA
>NW_017095747.1:5080-21915 GCF_001412225.1 Nicrophorus vespilloides
CGATATGTCCACGTTCAGCCTGTTCCCTTTAGACGGATACTTCTGGAGATTTCACGTGGAAATCAACCATCCGAATACCAATAAACTGATGATGTGTTATGACACCAGCATGAGCACAGTCGTTAAACACGTATAGATGCAAATACACACGCTTTTTCTTCAGAACGTCTTTTCTTTATAACTTTCTATCTTCGACTCTTAATAAAAACAAAACCCTTTTCCAAAAAATATGTTTTCATAGATGGCGCCATTGATTTTAAGGTTAAACATTGTCTCTAAATCAATTGTATAAATATTTCGACTTAATCAAGTTGATTTTTTTTTGCTTTGTTCAGGGAACTTACATAGGTACGAACTGCACCTACAACATGGATATGTTCCAACTTTTCCCATTGGGCGGATACTTTTGGAAATTTCACGTGGAAGTCAATCATCCGAAGACCAATAATCTGGTGATGTGTTTCGACATGGACTTCAGTACGACCACTAAATACTAATACTAAAATAACCAACAACAATAAAAGCAATAAATATAAACACTGAACATCTCTCTAATTTACTAAAGAAAGAAGTCTGCAAATCACGGATTACATCGATCCAATTATTTTCCGATTCCCAGCAAACATTTAATTACCGCACACAGCCCGTATCCACCGATACGACTTTACTTCTCTTTTTGCGGTTTCGCCTATAAATAATCGATGTTAACACTTATAAGTTTACTCAAAAATAGTTGGGATCCGAAAACGAATGTCATTTAAAAGTGTTTCCATGGAATTAGAAGTTTTTACGATTTCATGTATAAATGTCACATTGACATATGTCATTTGAAGGTTATTATTTCCTTGGTACTGTATATTGAAGGTTCCTTTCTTTGGTGGTTTCATGTACAAATAACCTTAATTGATTTAAAATTGATCAATACAGGAATGATACGTCAATTGACTGAAACTCTAATAAACTTATTTGTTATCGAATATGTCATGTGTCAGACTAAAATTCGCAACTAAATGTCATTCTGACATATGTCACTTTAAAGTTTGATATACGAACATAATTGACATCTTGACATACGTCATTTAAAAGTTATTGTTCTTTTGAAACTTTATTTTGTTGTTTCGTGTATAAATAAGCTTAATTGATGTAACAACAATCAATATGGGAATGATACGTCAATTGATTCGAAACTCTAATAAACTTATTTAAAAAAAAATTATTGTCAAATTAAAATACAATGTCAACATGACATATGTCATATCAAAGTTTGATATACGATTATGAATGTCATACTGACATGTGTCAGTTTAAAGTTTGATATACGAACATAATTGATATAACGTCATTTAAAAGTTATTGTTTTCATGGAATTATAAATTTTATTCAAAAAGATGATATTTAGAGGTTAATATTATTTTTGTCGTTTCGTGTAAAAATAACCTTAATTGATGTAACAATCAATATGGTTACGTCAATCGATTCGAAATTTCAAAAAACTTATTTACAAATTTGACGTTTATTATCGAATACGTCATGATGTGTCAGTTTAAAATGTATATTCGGTATTAAATGTCACTCTGACATATGTTAAACTAACGTTTGATATACGAGAATAAATGTTATCCTAGCGTACGTCAGTTAAAAGTTATTGATTCCACAGAATCATAAATTTTATTCATTTTTTGTAAAAATAATTTCAGCTACAAATTGACACTCTTTTTGAAAATTTGGTTTTGGTTTTGTAAATAAATAACCTCATCTAAAAAGATGACGTTTATTATCGAATACGTCATGTGTAAAATTAAAATACAATGTCAACATGACATATGTCATATCAAAGTTTGATATACGATTATGAATGTCATACTGATATGTGTCCGTTTAAAGTTTGATATACGAACATAATTGACATAACGTCATTTAAAAGTTATTGTTTTCATAAAATTATAAATTTTATTCAAAAAGATGATATTTAGTGGTTAATATTCCTTTTGTTGTTTCGTGTAGAAATAACCTTAATTGATGTAACAATCAATATGGGAATGATACGTCAATCGATTAAAACTCTAATAAACTTATTTAAAAAAAACTTGATATTTATTATCGAATACGTCATGTGTCAAATTAAAATACAATGTCAACATGACATATGTCATATTAAAGTTTGATATACGATTATGAATGTCATACTGACATGTGTCAGTTTAAAGTTTGATATACGAACATAATTGACATAACGTCATTTAAAAGTTATTGTTTTCATGGAATTATAAATTTTATTCAAAAAGATGATATTTAGAGATTAATATTCCTTTTGTTGTTTCGTGTAAAAATAACATTAATTGATGTAACAATCAATATGGGAATGATACGTCAATCAATTGAAACTCTAATAAACTTATTTAAAAAAACTTGATGTTTATTATCAAATACGTCATGTGTCAAATTAAAATACAATGTCAACATGACATATGTCATATTAAAGTATGATATACGATTATGAATGTCATACTGACATGTGTCATTCACTGTTTCCATAGAAATCTAATTAAAGATTACTTGTTTTCAAACATAGATTCAATTCAATTCAACGGTAAATAGGATTAGTTTAAAATGTCCTGTCGAATGAAAGAGAGAAACAAATTGCATTTAATCCCCTTTTACACAAAAAAAAAACTAAGGAAATCAATTTGAAAACGTAATTAATAGAAACGTAGAATAAACAAACAAATGAATGGGCGAACAAAAAGCCTCCTAATGAATCTCCGTGCTATTTATTTCTTTTTGTTGTTGTTGTTGTACGTAAATGTATTTAAATTTCGTCATCGCTAGTTTAATTAAACTCGGATTAAGTCGATTTAATTCGATGCGCATTAATTTTTTTTGTTTCGTTCTTTGTCGGAGCGATTAAATCGACGGAAATAGGAAATGATGGGTAGGAACTATGAGACTGGGACACGGGACAGTGTCTATTCGATTACGTCCATTGAGACTTTGTGCGTCGAAATGCGAACCGTTTGCGGATTGACGACGATCGCGTTCGCGATGTTAACTTGTGGAGTCGACATTGGTCTGACGAAGAACGGAAAGGTCCAAAGATCCAAGTAACTTTCGTTTGACATTTCGTTTGATTGTTCATTTGTTTCGCAGCTCGTCGGGTATTTGGATAAATTCGAGGGCGTCTGTCCGGGCACCGAGAAACAGGTGAAGGGTGTCTTCAAGAACGTAAAGATTTACACGCTACCAACCGGACAGGTGGCAGTTGATTACGACATTCACTTCAAGGAGCAATTTCCGTCCAGCCTCACGGTAACTACAATTATCATTTCCATAGTAACGCAATCCAATTGGAATTTCATCATATTGGAAACGTCACACATAATGACATTTCATAAACGTCAAAATTTGTTTCTCATATTAAAGAGGTTAAATTAACGTTGTCAATAGTTACACAACATGGACGATATTATAATACGAAAGTCTCATCATCAGAGGGCGCTGTAATCTAATTTGTTAAATTCTCTTGTAGATTTTTCTAAAACTGTAATTTTATAACAATTTCACCGGATTATTGTATATTGAACTTAACTATTCATTATTTTCGATAAAAAATTAATTATTGATGTTTTTTTTTTTTTTGATGATTAGAGTGTTTGGAAAATACAGAAGTGCAGCTCTCGCGAGAACCCCGACTCGTGCATGCCCTTTTCCACCGTGAAGACACGTCAATTCTGCAGATTCCTGGTGAAGAGTAAAGCCACCGAGGCCTGGAGCGGATTCATCGATTGCATGCAACCGGATTTTCAGTGTCCCTTCAAAAAGGTACTTGTACTTCCTATTTTTTTTTTCTATTTTTTTTTGTTGTTGCTTCCAATCAATTTCTTTCAAACACAATTCTTTATTGTCTCAAGAGGGTTTACGTCGGCAAAAACTGCACGTACGACGCATCGCTCTTCTCGTTTTTCCCGTTGGACGGATTCTTCTGGAAGTTCCGAGTCGAAGTCTTTCATCCGAGGAGCAACGCCCTCATGATGTGCTTCAACGTGGACGGTGGAGTCACCACAAAATACTAATCAACGGAACGCCCGAGTAAAACTTCGTTCAGTAGTAAATAAAATTAATTAGATCGAAAAAATAAACTTCAAAACTTTCATTCGACGAGATGACGTTATCAATATTAAATGAAATCTCCGCTCACGTCCGACGTTTTTTTTTTTAATTAAAACGCAGAGAAGACAACAGAAACAAATCAAACAAAAGACAAACGTAAAGCGAAAGAGTAAAGAAAAATGAACGTCGAAGAAGAGCACTTGATTAAAGGTGGAAGCGCCGGGTTTCGTTTTTTTTTTTTAGAATTTAGTTTTTGTTTCTCTTTTGGTGCAGTGAAAACGGAATAATGAGTTTCCAAGAAAAAATTCGGATTAAGAGTTTCGCTTTTCGTATAGAAAGATAGAGAGAGAATTTAATACGTGGGTTTTCTGGATCGATTTCATAGAGAGTGAGCGAGTCTCTCTTATGTTTAATAATGTCGCGCGATTCTCCACAGCAAGAGACGATCCGCAAATTGCGTTCTTGAAATAAATTTAAACTGAAAAAGTTCACGTTAAAAAGTTCGCTTCGTTTCAAAGAAAATCTAAAACTAAAAAACAAAAATTTACTTTAAACAACTTGACAAAATGAAAAATTGATAACAAATGACATTTTGAGAAACAATTGTTTTTTTTTTTTGGTTTGTCGTGGTTGGCTAAAGTCACAATAATTAAAACAATTGCGGAAGTAGAAACAAACGAATATAGAATGTCATACAGTGTGCGTTATTAAAAGACAAATGAAAAAAAGACAAAATAAATTACGTGTTTGACGACAACGTTAAAACGTTAAACGTTAAAGTTCAATTGAAAATGACTTATAAGGTTACTGACGCGTGTTTTATCAACGTCATGACAACGATTAAAACAATCGCCTGATCACAGCGGTTCTAAAACGTTAAAACAATTGTTATGAGGTTATGTAAAACGTCATGAATGAGTCAGCTGCAAAACGAAAGCGCTAAACGCAATCATTATTAGTGCACTATACATTAGTGAGTGTTGTTGATAAGAAATCAATTAAAATAAGGCGATTACCAAAAGAATTTGAACGCAAATTACAGCCAAATTATGCAGCTTTCAGATCTATTCTATCTATTACAGTTTCCGAGAAAATCAATAAATCGTGGAAAAAAAAACTTGCAATTTTCTAGTGTTAATTTTACATATTTACAACTGTAAATTACATCCATATTCAATTTACAAAATAATAACGCAAAATATATTTAAATTACAAATTTTGCAACGTTTTTATTAAATCCAATTATGTACTCGATTGCATTTGTATTAGTTTACGCATTTATTTTATTTTAATTATTTTTGCATCCGAGAGTAAAATGATATTTTACATGAAAAAAAAATGTAAAAGTATTAAATGAAATATTGATATGATGTAGTGGAAGGGAAAATAATGCAAAATGAACGTCGAAAAAATAAAACACGCAAAACCACTCGAAACGTACATGAAGTTAATTAATTGAATCAAATAATTAATCAAGTAATTTGAGCACACACAAAAAAAAAACATTTGCAATTGTTTCATATCATAAACGCAAGCATATTATATAAAACATTACCATAACAACAAATATAATATGGCGACAAAATCTGTTTTCAATTGTTACATGTTCTGTATTTGTGTAGGAATGGTGGTGGATGCGCCGGGGCTCGTATATTATAAAACATCACCATAACAACCACTCAAATATGGCGGTTTAATTTCAATTGTTTCATTTATACGAATTTTAATAATTTACGCTTTCGTTTTTTTGTTTTTGCTTTCATATTTGGAATGGAAAAGTCGCGGCTCAAAATATTGGGCGCAGCAGTAGATAAAAAAAAACGGACAGAAACGTACAGTTAATTAATTAAAATAATTAATTACGCAATTTCCAAATGAATTATTTATGTTTCGCAAATAACTGAAACATTCATATTCATTTTAATCGAAATTATATATATGCAATTAACGTTTGCAAATTTTACTGATTTATCTGTAAACTTCAATTGCACGTATTTTTTGATTATTACGTAATTATTAATAATCAACGATGAAAATATTTGTAGATTTGTTTAATTATAAACAATTTATGACATTTTTCATTTGTTACTATTTCCAAAGCTACATTGTTTTTTTTTCTGGTAAATTTTGTCTTTAGATAACCAATCAAACAAAGTCAACATTCGTTTGTTTCTAAAACGTCAAGATTTGACATCCGTTAAAATTTTACTAGAAACAAATGCAAAATGTTGCCGCCTGTCACAACTAAATTGATTTTCCTTTCAAAATTTTGTTTTCAGACAAACAAAGAAAACACTCGTCTGTTTGTAAAAATGTCAAGATATGACACTATCAGATGTCATATTTTTTGTTTTTATTAATATTTTCATGGATACTTAGATACCGTTTTTCATTTGTCTACAATCTAATTTTTTTTGTTCGTTTTCTTGTTTTAAATTTAGAAAAAAATAAATAAATGAAAATAATAAAACAAAGGAAAATGTAGCAGCTTTCTCGATGATAATTCAAAAATATAATAACCTCAAATATTTAACCGCATTAAATCATCGCAGACGTAGAGATGAGCGCACATACTAGTAGTATTAGTTCACGTTCTAGGGGATAAAAAGATACGAGGAAAGAAAGAAAATGTATAAATAATCCCTGTCTCCTTATTAATTTATATGTATTTCCATCCCCATTTCATTCACTTTTTTTTTCATCTTTGCAATATATTTTCGTTACTTCTCTCCTCCGTGTTATATTACGTGTGTTTCGAAATACGCGCGCATAAATCTAAAAAAAAGAGAAGACGCGCGATGGATTTTTTTTTGTTTTATGTGACGGGTGGACGCGCATAAAACATACGAGGATTATGATGGGAAAAAAAGAGAGCCAACTAGAATATGCGAGAAGGAGGCGAAAACAACATGCTAAATGGATTATCTTAATCTCAGGGTTCGTGAACCTGAACGAACACGAAAATAGAAGAGAGAGAGAATGAAAACATAAATTTAATAAAAAGAATGTAGGCAGGTGGATGAAACAGGTAATAAATTATGCAATAAATGAGGGTTGTAGTATTAGCTCCATCTTCCGTTATTTTCTCGCAACGCTTTAAAATTTTTGTTATTTAGTGTTATTTAAATAATAGCTCCATCTTTCGGTGTTTACTCGTAACAATAGAAGATCGGGCGTTTTCGTGACCATATAAGGATTGTTTTAATGTGCAACAGCTGCGTTGTCATGACGACATGTGTTTGTTACCATATAAGGCGATTTTTTTAAACAACCTCTCTCGAGTGTGCAAACAACATATTAGTATTTTAAATGTTGGTATGACTGAAATAACTAATTGCTTAATTACATCACACTATAACATTTTAAGTTGGTCATATGTAAAGTTACGACATCTAATGACAATGACAGTTCGAATAACCTAAAAATAAACGTAAGTCCTTGCAATCACGTTTCAACTTAAAACAATTTCTCTGTTCTAGTTTTTATATTTTTATTTTTTTGCTGCAACAATGAATCGATCATCGTTGCGGTTACTCTGTCTGCGGCGCGAAAGGGGGTGGATGAAATGAGAGTAGAAAGGGGGGAAAATGAGAGAGAGAGAGGAAGAGACGGCGGTTGCAGCTGGGGTGTGGTCGACGCTCGGGGGGCTTTTCGAAATCCTGACGTCACTTCCGACTTTCGTTCACTTTTTTTCCCCTATTCTTTTGTTCGTCTTCCGCAGACAACAGATTGCCACAGCTTGCTCTAACTTTCATTTGAAACAAAAAAAAATAGACGACTAACACATCTCATCTAGTAGTCATAGTAACGAAATGAGAATACGCACTAATTAATAATCGTTACAAAAAATGGTGGATGCGCAGGGAATATATCACAACACATCACCATAACAACCACGAAAATTAATGTAACAATAGGATATTGTACTTTTTTAGGTTTAAAGTGAAATTATCATAGATATAAGTTGCGTTTTATGTTTGAAATTCGCATATTTAATCAAATATTATTTATATATTTTAATTACGTTATTTTAATTTCGATAATTTCATCAACAAACAATGCACACGCGTATGAAAAAAAAAAAACGTAAATTTGTACGCAAATTTACGTTTTGAAATGCAAAAAAAAAATGCACAGCACTCACATCAAATTATGTAAAAAAAACTTTAAAAACGATATGGTTTCTTAATGAATTGAACTAATTTGAAACTTTCATGTTGGATATGTTAATTAATTATAATAGCTGGAATTATTAAAAAAAAAATGTTAATTCCTGTTATTTTTCTAAGGTTTACCTAACCTCATTCACCCTAACCTAAGACTTTATGAAACTAAGTTTACACGTTAACCCCTAACGACATATCGGCGGATATATCCGCCCTATTCTCTGCATTTGCAGTTTAGCAACAATGCGTTGAGCGACCTTGTCCACAAAGGGTTGACTTAAGACTAATCTAAAATTAACATACGTTACCTCACTTATGTTAACCTAAAACTATATAGAACTCAGAAGAATTAAATTAAATCTTTTAGAAAATGTCTAAAATTTACTTAATCTAACTTGGATATTTTAATTAAACTTTATTTAAATCTAATCTTAAGTTACCTAACCTCACTCAACCTAACCTAAAAGTAAATAAAACTTAGAATATTGTACTTTTTTTTTAGGTTCAAAGTGAAATTATCATAGATATTAATTGCGTTTTATGTTTCAAATTCGCATATTTAATCAAATATTATTTATATATTCTAATTAAGTTATTTTAATTTCAATAATTTCATCAACAAACAAAGCACACGCTTATGAAAAAAAAAACATACTAATTTAATTGAAATGCAAAAAAAAATGCACAGCACTCACATCAAATTATGTATCAAATTTTTGAGAAACAAAAACTTTCCAATTTTTCTATAGAAATTGTCATTAAAACGAAAACTACAATTTGTTATTTCCCTAAAAAAAAAATGAAAAATACGAATTCCTTTTTTAATTAGTTTCTTATTTGCTTTACATCGATGAAAAAAAAAACAAAAGTTGCATACGTGTTATTGTTTCACACACAAGTTTTAATTATGCAGCTGAAAAACAAACACGCCGCCTCCGCCGTCGAGTAATAACAATGAAACAAAAACAAAGGGTGAATCGACCAGAATTTTTCTTTCGTGAATAAACAAAATGGAAACTCGTTTTTGTTACTAAATGTCGCATAAAAAAAACACACTCCATGGCAACCGAAAACAAATGTAACTCGATGGAAGCTCACTCATAATAGTGTTTTGCACCATGGAAACAACAACAACAAAAAAACAAACGCAATAAACGTTCGATTGTCAACTTTTAAATGTTGTTACTGTTTGCATTAATTTGCAAGTATCGATTTTGTTTTCAAATTTAAATCCATGCTTTACACGTGTCGAAACGAATTGGAAACCTTTTGTTTATTTTCATCATGTGCAGTTTTTTTTTCCCCAATGCGAAAACATTTATTTATTTATTTATTTACACTTTATAATAATAAATAAGTATCAATATTTAAATTTTTATTACTATAAATGGTATTGTTTTTTTATGTCTTTTGTAGATTCGTTCAAGATTTTGGTATATTGATTCAAAATTGTTGCTTTTCACAATGAAAAAAAAGTAAGACAAAAATTGAAATTATTCAAAAGTTTTGGACATAAAATTTGCTAAAATAATACAAAATTGTTGCATATTTTCATAATGCATAAAAGTAAGACAAAAATTGAAATTATTCAAAGGTTTTGGACATAAAATGTGGTAAAATAATATAAAATTGTTGCTTTTCACAATAAAAAAAAAGTAAGACAAAAATTGAAATTATTCAAAAGTTTTGGATATAAAATTTGCTAAAATAATAAAAAAATTGTTGCATATTTTCATAATGCATAAAAGTAAGACAAAAATTGAAATTATTCAAAGGTTTTGGACATAAAATGTGGTAAAATAATATAAAATTGTTGCTTTCTACAATGAAAAAAAAAGTAAGACAAAAATTGAATTATTCAAAAGTTTTGGAATAAAATTTGCTAAAATAATAAAAAAATTGTTGCATATTTTCATAATGCATAAAAGTAAGACAAAATTGAAATTATTCAAAGATTTTGGATATAAAAATGTGGTAAAATAATATAAAATTGTTGCTTTTCACAATGAAAAAAAAAATAAGACAAAAATTGAAATTCAAGTACTTTAGACATAAAAGTGGGAACTCATTTTTGTTACAGTTAGAGTATGCACTAAATGTCACAAAAAAAACACACTCCATGGCAACCGAAAACAAATGTAACTCGTTGGAAGCTCACTCATAATAGTGTTTTGCACCATGGAAACAACAACAACAACAACAAAACAAACGCAATAAACGTTCGATTGTCAACTTTTAAATGTTGTTACTGTTTGCATTAATTTGCAAGTATCGATTTTGTTTTCAAATTTAAATCCATGCTTTACACGTGTCGAAACGAATTGAAAACCGTTTGTTTATTTTCATCATGTGCAGTTTTTTTTTCCCCAATGCAAAAACAATT
Organism: Nicrophorus vespilloides; assembly: GCF_001412225.1. NCBI lineage: Eukaryota > Metazoa > Arthropoda > Insecta > Coleoptera > Silphidae > Nicrophorus > Nicrophorus vespilloides. Next base: position 15,737 of record NW_017095747.1, read on the forward strand.
TTAATTAAAATTTGCAAATTCGCAATATTAGAACCGAAATATCGATCGGATAGGTAATTTCATTTAATTTGCGGGTTTCATCAACAATTTTCATTTGATATCACGATGAAATACAGCAACATGAGCGAGATTCGCCCTTGACCTACGTGTGTTGTAATTATCAAAATTTCACTATGGCAACATTAAAATGATTACTAAAATGATTTATGCGCCGGGTTAATATTACATTACATAACACATTACCATAACAACCAATAAAATGAATACGTCAAAATGTAACCTAAATAGGTGATGTAACAAATCGTTGCTATGGTAAATAAACAATTTGAATTGAACATAACCTGAATTTACAATTATTTTTATTTTATAGAAGTGTCATAATCGTTAGGTCATAATCGTCCGTGGCTATTGCGATGATGGATGGGAAAATTGGGGGCGCAATTGAATGCGACGTACGATGAATCACCTGCGCAGTATTAATCATCGCAATTTTGATTTGATTTGCGAAAATAAATTTAAAAGAAGACCAAAAAAAAAATTGCCAATTTATTGCACAGAGTCAAGAAAAAAAAAACATGGAATGAAAAGTTTTGATTTGAACTGCAGCGAATGAATGCGACAGAAAAATAAGGAAGTTTTATATATGTATATATTTAGGGGAAATAGAGGTGCTTTTTGAATGGTCGCAAAACTGGAGATGAAATCGAATTATCTTCGTCGCCAGTTTATCGCGTTAACCGAACTCCCGATGTTCGCTTTATGAGGCATAATATGAAGCGGCGGATAAGTCGAGCGCACATAACTAGCCGTTAATGAACAAAAACCACCAACTAGAACGCAAACTGCAGACTACATGCAACACAGTATCTGCAGTATAAGGTAATTGCATCGAAATTTCCATCGATTACATCACGAATGAACACGTTACGGATGCGCACTATAGACTAAAACTATCCATCTTCAAATCAAGTTATTACAACTAGTTTTTTTTTAAAGTATATAGTATACATTACAGACACAGATTTAATAGATTTTTATGACGCAACCGACGCCACAATGTATCAACCGAAACTTGTTGACATCTCCTGTCAATATACATTTCTTGACATCTGTCATATAATGAAGAAACCGTAATATATTAACGTAAACAAAAACTTATTGACATTTCCTATCAATATTAATTTCTTGATATCTGTCACTTATGCATAACCTAACTCATATACAGTATCAGTAGTATCTGTAGTATAAGGTAATTGCATCGAAATTTCCATCGATTACATCACGAATGAACACGTTACGGATGCGCACTATAGACTAAAACTATCCATCTTCAAATCTAGTTATTACAACTAGTGTTTTTTTTAAGTATATAGTATGCATTACAGACACAGATTTAATGGATTTTTATGACGCAAACATAACATAAAAAGTTGTTAGATGCAGACTAAATTAAAATCAATGATAAAAGTCGTAAAAGTAGCGTTACCATGTTTATAAATCGACATTTCCAAACAAAAAACTGTAACTTTTATGACATTCGGTAGCTATTAATCCAGTGGTTTTCAAACTTTATGTTCTGTTTTTCTACTTTTGCCCATCATTATTGTATTTAATTAATAATGAAATGTCATTGTTATTAAATTATGATTATGATTTTGTTTCAGTTTCAGTTGAAACAAAGACAAACTTTTGCAGCTGCAAAGATAACAATGACACACCTATGCGAAACACCTGCAAAGATATAAAAATATTGTGTATATGGAAAATGTATCGAAATACAAACACGATGTATCAACCGAAACTTGTTGTCATCTCCTCTCAATATAACTTTTTTGACATCTGTCACTTTGTATAAGTTAACTCATATATTGAAAAAGAAAAATGCGATATATTAACCTAAACAAAAACTTATTGACATCTCCTGTCAATATTAATTTCTTGATATATGTCACTTATGCATAACCTAACTCATATACAGTATCAGTTGTATCTGTAGTATAAGGTAATTGCATCGAAATTTCAATCAAATCAAGCTTCAAATCAAGCTAATATAACTAATTTCTTAAAAGTATATAGTATGCATTACAGACATAGATTTAATGGATTTTTATGACGCAAACATAACATAAAAGGTTGTTAGATACGCGTGTCTGCAGACTAAATTAAAATCAATGATAAAAGTCGTAAAAGTAGCGTTACCATGTTTATAAATCGACATTACGAAACAAAAACTGTAACTTTTATGACATTTGGTAGCCCTTAACCCAGTGGTATTCAACCTTTGTGTTGTGTCTTTTTATTGTTATCAAATTATGATTGGTTTTGTTTAAATTTCAGTTGAAACAAAAACAAACTTTTGCAGCTGCAAAGATAACAAAGACGCACCTGTGCGAAACACCTGCAAAGATAACAATGACGCACATGTGCAAAACACCTGCAAAGATAACAAAGACGCACCTGTGCAAAACACCTGCAAAGATATAAAAATATTGTGTATATGGAACATGTATCGAAATACAAACACAATGTATCAAACGAAACTTGTTGACATCTCCTGTCAATATACATTTTTTGACATCTGTCACTTTGCATAAGTTAACTTAAATATTGAAAAAGAAAAACCCGCGATATATTAACCTAAACAAAAACTTATTGACATCTCCTGTCAATATTCATTTCTTGACATCCGTCACTTATGCATAACCTAACGTTACGGATGCGCACTATTGACTAAAACTATCCATCTTCAAATCAAGTTATTAGAACTAGTGTTTTTTTAAGTATACAGTATGCATTACAGACACAGATTTAATAGATTTTTATGACGCAAATGTAACATAAAAAGTTGTTAGATGCGTTTGTCTGCAGACTAAATTAAAATCAATAATAAAAGTCGTAAAAGTAGCGTTACCATGTTAATAAATCGCCATTTTGAAACAAAACAGAAAAAAACTGTAACTTTTATGACATACGATAGTCATTAATTTCCAAACTTTATGTTGTGTCTTTCTACTTTTACCAATTCGTATTCCATTCAATTAATAATTAAATTTTATTGTTATTAAATTATGATTGATTTTGTTTCAGTTTCAGTTGAAACAAAGATAAACTTTTGCAGCTGCAAAGATAACAATGCCGCACCTGTGCGAAACACCTGCAAAGATAAGAGAACACCTGCGTTTTAGTTGCAAAGATAATAACAACTGCGTTAACAACAATTTAGGCGAAAACACCCGATCTACGACGCGATGAATCATCTGCAACTGCGGATCTCAAACGTTATAACAATTGGTATTTGGACCACAAAATTGAGTGCGTTTTTCGCATCTGCAATAATTGATTAGAAATCAATACAAATTAACTTATATAATTCAACATTAGGAAATATAATGCAGGTGTTTCTATAGCAACGAATTGTTTAACAAAACAAAAACAACAATGAAATTATACGTGTTCTAAAAATTCAAAACTTCCTCTAGTTGAAACAGAAACAATTTCCAAAGTTTTTACTAGTCACGTAATCAAGTATTAAGTATGCAACACTTTGCACGCGAGATTAAGAAGGAAAGAGGAATTTTCCTCTTTTTTTGTTTGTTTGAAACAATCCAATTAGGCAACTTAATCAACTCAAAGTTGAAATTTAATCTGTCGCATCGTGTTACTTGGATATTCAATTAAATATAATAGAAACTTATAAAAGATAATTTAAAAGTTAATTAATTATAATTAAAAACTATATAACTTTAAATTATATCAAATTAAATCAAATTAATTTGTTAATATGGTTTTTTACGAGTAAATTTACATGATAATAAGATAATAATAATCTTATTGGATTCGATCAATGTAGCCATGAACATGTTTCTTCTTTTTTTTTTGGAAAATCTTTAATGAAGGCTGGGAAAGCTTCGCAGATGTTTTTTTTTGAAACAATGAGAAAACCGATCCGAGGAAAGAAAAACAAGGATTTTCCTCGCCGCAGGCGATGCGGTTAAATCGCAAAATGATAGGCAGAGAAGGAGATATTTATTGGACAAACATCGCACGATTTTCCACGTCTCCGACGACGACGACGAACATCGCAAATGTTTGAGTGCGTCGTTATTTCTGCTCTCCGGTTTCATTTAATAATAAAAAAAAGAAAAGAAAATAATAAACTCTCTATCTCTCCTCAATCGCTTACAACTTCCGCACGAAACGAAACATAAAAGAGGGATGAAAGTGCTCTTACGTCCCACGATCTTTATATATACTCGATATAAAAATATTGTGTATATCGAATATGTATCGCAATACAAACACGATGTATCAACCGGAACTTGTTGACGTCTCCTGTCAATATACATTTCTTGACATCTGTCACTGATGCATAACCTAACTCATATAATGAAAATCAAAACGCGATATGTTAACATAAAAAAAAACTTTGACATCTGTTGTCAATATTCATTTTTGACATCTGTCACTTATGTATAAGCTAACTCATATAATGAAGAAAAACGCGATTCATTAACCTAAATAAATACTTATTAACACCTCCTGTCAATATTCATTTCTTGACATCTGTCACTTTCCATAAGCTATCTCATATAATGAAATTAAATACACGATATATTAACATAAACCCAAACTTGTTGACATCTCTTGAAAATATCAATTTCTTGACATCTCTCACTTATGCAAAAGGTAACTCATGTAATGAAAAGAAAACCGCGATCTATTAACGTAAACAATAACTTATTGACAGCTCCTGTCAATATTCATTTCTTGACATCTGTCACTTTGCATAAGTTATCTGATATGAAAAAAAAAACACGATATATTAACATAGACCCAAATTTGTTGACATCTCTTGAAAATATAAATTTCTTGACATCTCTCACTTATGCAAAAGGTAACTCATATAATAAAGAAAAAGGCGATATTTTAACGTAAACAATAATTTATTGACATCTGTCAATATTCATTTTTTGACATCTGTCACTTTGCATAAGTTATCTGATATATAAAAAAATACACGATATAGTAACATAAACCCAAACTTATTGACATCTCTTGAAAATATCAATTTCTTGACAACTCTCACTTATGTATAAACTAACTCATGTAATGAAAAGAAAAACGCGATCTATTAACGTAAACAAAAACTTATTGACAGCTCCTGTCAATATTCATTTCTTTACATCTGTCACTTATTCATAAGCTACCTCATATAATGCATAAAATAATTATAACCAAATTAAATTTATTGACATCTGTCAATATACATTTCTTGTCAACCTATAACCTCATAAAAATGTGACAAATTTAATAACATAACCTTTCTCACTTCAATAAATTATAAACTCATTAGTTAAGTCAAAATCAATTCAAATTAATGCGCCAACTCTGATATTACATCAAAAAAAAAACTTTTCAATATCGTTAATAACCCATTCAAGAGAAAAGTTTCCAATTTTTTCCGACCACAAATGAATGCGGCAATTTCAATTTTATCGCCCCGATTTGAAAGCCTCCACGGAACATTCGTTTCCCTCATTTTCTAAGCTTTCGCCTCGAACGCCTATTTCAGTGACGCATATCGAAAAATTGAGGATCGAAGGGATGGAAGAAAGAAAGAATGAGAGAATTTCTCGTTCGTTTTTTTTTTCTTCCATTTTTTTTCATTCCCTTCGAGCGCTTTTGTGCGGATATTGCAAATGGAGCGAACGATAACGGAGGAGAACCAAACAAGGGAATGAAAAAAAAAAGAAAAGAAAAGAAAAATGAAGATGCGGAAGAATCGCGCAAGATGTGCCCAGAGCATTTTTAGGTCAATTGAAAAACCAAGGCCATGCATTATTTGCTTTCTCTAAAACACTCTCGCGTTGTCTTCCTCTTCCATCGAAATTGGATTGCTGGATGAGGAAGAACAACAAAAAAAAAATGGTAAAACAATGTACACGTGAAGGAAAGAGAATAGGAAATAACAATTGAAGAGGATGGGTTACTGCTGCAGAAGAATGGAAAAGGTGGATAGGGGAGAATATTTCAATTACTTTGAACAAAACGACGAACTCAATATCTTCTACCCTTTTCTTTCCAACGAACGAAATTAACACACACTGTCACTATAGTAATTAATAAACAAAAGTTAATATTACATTAATTTCCATAGCAATTAATAAACAAAGTAATAA
>NW_017095748.1:0-3615 GCF_001412225.1 Nicrophorus vespilloides
ACATTTCATTGATTTTCTCGAAAACTATAATACATAGAATGAATCCAAAAGATGCATATGAAAGCTGAATGTTTGAGGAATCTAGCAAGTATCGATATATTACTGTGGTTTTAGCCGTTTGGCTGTAATTCGTGTTCAAAATTTGAAGATTGTAGCAAGTTTAAATACATTACCGTGATTTCATTCAGTTTCCTGTAATTCTTGTTCAAAATTAACAGTAAAAAATAAATCAGTTTGTCTGTAATTCCAAAGTTTCAAAAACGAAAAATTAACGCCCGAAGAAGCAGTGTTTTCATATTTCACCGATTTTCTCGAAAACTATAATAGACAGAATGAATCCAAAAGATGCATATGAGAGCTGAATGTTTGGGGAATCCATCAAGTGTAGATACATTCCTGTGCTCTTATTCAAATTGCTGTAATGCGCGTTCCTTTTATGAAAGAGGAGGCTCCAAATGATTACATACTTTTGACGGAGGCGTAGTAACTTCAAGTTTGGAAATCACTGATTTAGATGAAACGCAATTACATGATGCTATTAGAAGCGTCGCGAACGTTGGAGCGGATCCGATCGGAATGCAATGCAAATTTAAATTGGAAAATAATAAAACGGTCAATGGAAGAACGACAACGACGCATTCGATTGTACCACCCTCTTCACTCTCTATCTCACAAATCATTGGGTTTCTAGAGACGAGTCAGAGGAAGATGGAGCCAACTCGTCGCATTTATAACTTACCGGTACTCGATGATATCTGCGGACTGTCCAAGTACATAGTGGCGTGCTGGATATCGAGCATCTCACCTCTGGCCAGCTCCTCGTTCTTGTCTATCAGTACCAAGTCCGAGCATATTTTCTGAGCTCGACGCCATACAACATGAGTGAGTGTGTTGTTGTTGTTGTGTGTCGTTGGTCGTACATGGGGCAGCCGTAGAAACGCATCGTTGGAGATAACCATCGTCGATCGCAGGGCACATCGAGAGCAACAAGAAAAGAAACAAACATATAGTTAGTGCATATATACTACTACAGTCAGTATATTGTAAAGTATAGAGAGATAGAGAGTTTAGCATGGGAAGACTATGCAGATGATGCAGATGATGATGATGATCAAATCGGGAAGACGGACGCACGTATTTATGTATGGACGTGTAAGTCGGACACAGGACGAAATAAAAGATACGGCAGAGAAATTAATAAAGGCAATAAGGAGATGTGTTTAGTGAGATTCCGGACGCACTGGATGTAAATCGTGGAGATTAACGCAGCGAGCGGTCGCAGCCTCCTTTCATTTTCTACACATTTCTTTCGGGCTAACCGCGCGCGATTTCACCATTTCTACAATCTTCCTTCGTTCCCCTTAATGCCCAGCCATCTACCATCCTCTTATCTATGCCCAGATACGCATGCATATCTCTTCTCCACGACCTCCTCCTGCTCACAATAAAGCAAAGCACACAAACTTGTTCTTCACTCGTACATTCTCAACTCACGCTCTTTGTTCCCATCTGGTGACATCATCGCATCACTTTCTGTCAAATAATCGTTATTTAAATGTATATTGAAACTATTAAATTCTAACATATTTCTTACAAGATCTAGTACAATTTCGCATACAAGATCTCGTTTTTATCTTTTCTACAATTGCCCTTCCATTCATCACCATCGTATCTACTCCAATCTGAAAGCAAAACACGCAAACTCGTTTTTCAAACAAACATTCTGTCCTGTGTCGCATCACTATTTTTCTGTTACACATTATACACGTATTCGTATTACGTATATTGGTTTTATCTTCGCTCTCCCCAAGAGTTCCGAGAATTTGGAAAAAGGATTCTATATCTGTTTGAGTGGCTACTATCTACTATCTCTCTTTATAGACTGCGAGAGTGTCTTTAATGGCTCCCACTAAATCTATACGTTTTATGGTGCAATCCTTATAAATACACGTACTCGACCGATCTCCTCCTCCTCCTTCGTTGTCCTCTCCTCTTTGCTTCCACTCCATCGGTACAACACTATTTATGTTATTGAACAAGTCTCAAGCTCACACCAATTCGTTTCATTCCACAATAAAAAATACGAACAGAAACATACAACCATTATAAAATTTAAATCAATATAATTTAATATAATTTCTTCTATTATTTTCATTTTATACAATCGTCACGCTTCTATCCAAATCAATTTGTCTTTGCTTTTCTTATTTCAGACAAAGTTTTGTTGCATAAGCGAAATGTAAATTCCAAACTCTCCGTACGCTTTAAACACCAAAATAAAAAACTTACAAACAACCAAAAAAAAAAAACAAAAATCAAGAGCATTGAGGAACAATTAGAAAGTTAGTTGGCGTTTATGATCGGATTATGTACATTTTTCACTCGCCTCGCATGGATCGTTCTACCGACGATTGAAAAATGCCGCGCGATCTCATTGTTCGTACATAGCTTTTGTGTATACCAAATTTTTTTTCGTTTCACTCTCTTCACAGTCAATGTTCATTGAGCGTATTACACATTAGGTGTCGTTAATTTGTTTTTTTTTCTTCCACATCCCTTTTGTTTCTCGGACGACTCGAGGGGAGAAATGAAAAAGGGAGAAAAAAAATAGCGACGATGATGATGATGATAATAATAAGCGTACACATTTTTTTTCTTCAGTTCGTAAACATACGTAAATGAAAGCTTCCCGTTTCCGCTCGAGCACGACAGCATAATGAAATGGGAAGGACGACTTCGTTTTTTTTTTCCCTTCTTTTCTTTCCACACTCTATAATTAATAGTGCCATCATCAAATTTTATGCTTACGCATTTTGTTCGCTGCAGTTGAAAATGAAAAAGAAAAGAAAGGAAAAGAAAAGAAAAGGGGGGATGCGAATGAATGATGTGAAAAAAAATATAAAAGAATGAAAGAAGCGGAGTCGCGCTTTCCGCATATTCGAGGTAGAAACCGATGGTGCATGTGCTTTTTATTGAATCGATGCTCCACCGGGTGTGTAATTAGTTAATTAATTGAATTAAATTACCTGCGCCAGAAGAGTGAACGCTATTGCCGTTCCGACGGATCCGGCCCCGATGACGCTGATCTTCTCACGACAATGCCTGCAATTCGCCCCCTCCGAGACGACGGTCAAAAGGGCTCTGGGTGTCGTCGTCTTCGACTGCATTTTATCTGCAAATTCAAAAACAAATTTAATTTCATTATTCATTCGTTTATTTACAAATCAAAGTTTGAAGCCTATTTGAAATATCAAATCGAATTAATGAAATTTATTAAGTTTTCTATTGAGAAATGTAGATGCTTCAGTATCACCGATTGAAAATCGACACCAGATACGTCTCATTTTCGCATTCCTGGTTCTAATCTTTCTTTTGCCGTCTTTGTTGTATTCAGTGTAACGTATTTATTTAGCTGGGACGTCTTTAAGTTGAGATAGGTGTAAATTCGCAGCAGACGCCGGTGCAGTTTTGCGCATATTTATGCACCGTTTGAAGACAATTTGCATTGCGGCGGGCCCCCATTATGTCGTCGTCAGAGACGGCCGCTCTCAATTTTATCGTCCCCCCTTAAATGGCACACATGCAGCAATGCCTGCAATGTCGCATTGTTCTTCG
>NW_017095748.1:3624-5390 GCF_001412225.1 Nicrophorus vespilloides
CCAACCTCCACAGAACTCCACCGAGAAACGGCCTCAACTTCCGGGCCATTGTCTGCAAAACCCCCATTACTACAGTCCTCTCCCTCACCCCTCTCTTAACGTGTTCATTATACCCCATTACCGGTTAATGTGTGCACATTTTACGGCCGCGCGACACATTTAACCGAATAACCCAAGCCAAACGATGGAAAAGTATTCGCATCGTGCATCTCATTTGGATAACTGCTCCTTGCTCCCTGTACCCCCAATATGGAAGGGGGGAAACGAACAACAATGGCAGTCTACAACCTCTGTGTTCCTCGCGCCGCGCATTTACCAGTAATTGGAATTCTTTTGAGACCGATAGTTTCCTTTGTCTCAATATACTCAATTTTGCTTGCACACAATCTACATATTTGCTTGTAAGAAATATAAACAAACAAAAAAGTTAATTAAAGGAATAAATGAATGCAGCATTTAACAAATTCATATCAAACTTTTGAAACTAAGAATTAGTCGTCTCAGTAAGCGTTGAAATCTCCTCGTTTATTAATACAAATTACAACCTTTTTCAACGCTATTATTATATAGTTAAATACAATAATAATACTTGTGTCTAATGAAATTAATATTGTTTAATATTGATGCCGATTATATAATTTAAACAATTATCAAGTGTTGATCTACATATTTGCTTGTAAGAAGTATAAACAAACAAAAAAGTTAATTAAAGGAATAAATGAATGCAGCATTTAACAAATTCATATCAAACTTTTGAATCTAAGAGTTAGTCGTCTCAGTAAGCGTTGAAATCTCCTCGTTTATTAACACAAATTACAACTTTTTCAACGCTATTATTATATTGTTAAATACAATAATAATACTTGTGTCTAATGAAATTAATATTGTTTAATATTGTTGCCGATTATATAATTTAAACAATTATCAAGTGTTGAGAATGTCAATTGTACAGAGAAAAAAAAACTGCCTCATTATTACAACTCATGTTTTTCCTTTTGCAGTTTTATTTTCGGCCGCTTTGGTGCGTCCGCGACCGCCAACTCGCGAAGAGCTATGCAATGTCAACACCGTCCGTCCAAGTCCATCCAAGTCCATCGTCCTTTTTCTCGCATGCATTCAACGCTCCGACCTCCAGTTTTCTCCCTCCGTCAGCTTTTCGGTTTCTTCTCGAGCGATGCTTATCTCTTTGCGATCGCGAGATCCAACGGGGTTCCCATTTCTCGCCGCATAATTTCGAAATATCAACCTCCTCTGCTCCTCGTTTTATTTCTCCGTTTCGTTCGACTCTCCTTCTCTTTCCCGCTGTTTCGGCCATCCTTCATTTCTTTCTTTATTTTTGTTTTATTCTCAGTGGGCCCCCCGTTAAAATTCCGGCGGCCCCGGTGAAAAATTCACCCCGGGACAAAGTAAATCCTCGACTTTTGATCAGCAAAAAAGTGCAAGAGGACGGCGAGAGACCGCAGATAAATCTGCGATCAGACAAGACCGAGGCAAGAGAAGAAAAGACGACCAACGAAAGAGGTACCAAAGCGACGAGAATAAACAGGCGCGTGTGTCGAAGTTTCCGAATATTCGAGGACCAAAGCAATCGATCCGACGATCTTCAACATTATTTTTCCAAAAAAAGAAAAATTGCAATAAAGAAAAATCGTAACAAAACTCATAAAATATGAATGTAAATTAATATTAAGTTACGGGTTCGTCGCTTGCGCGATCGTTGAAGTCTCCAATTAAAGTTAACTTTACGTTAATAATTCGAATTCGAA
>NW_017095748.1:5399-27315 GCF_001412225.1 Nicrophorus vespilloides
GTTCTTCTACAATATATGAAATTGAATATCGGGTTCGTCGTTTGCGCGATCGTTGATGTCTCCAATTAAAGTTAACTTTACATTAATAATTCGCATTCGAAATAAGAAAAAAACTATTAATAATGTATTGATTATTTAATTAACGAAATTTCATTGAAGAAATATTCATGTTCTTCTACAACATATAAAATTGTGGTACTGAATATCGCGGGTTCGTCGTTTGCGCGATCGTTGATATCTCCACGTAGATTTGCTCAATGTTAATATGAACACGATATTAACGTTTCTATTTAATTTAAGAACACATGTAACTTATTTCTTGTAAAATCGATTATGCGATCGTTAAAATCTCCGAGAGAAATTACATTGTAAGGCGGCGCGGCGCACATTACGCACGCTCTTCTGCAACATATCAAATTTTGATTACGCAAGGCGAAGATAATTAACAGCGCACCTCTCGCTGTAAAAAAGTAAAAGAAAAAAACGCAAACGTTGTCATCGCACGACTCTTTTCCAACGAAAAATAAAAAGGGAAGCGGCAGGTCGAAAGTGAAATTGCTTTGGTGGCAGCATATGTACATTTCTTGCATCCGTAATTTATGGTGTTGCTTTGGTGCGCGCTTAGAGGAATGCGTCTTCTCTCTTTCTCTCTATCTATCTATGTGTTTTCTTCAAAGCAAAATCGAACAAATAGAATCTAGTTAAACACAATTACAGAGAAATCCCCCGTGTGACACACAGTGTGTGCGCGGGGTCCACACTTCTCTCCGCAATTCTACGTACGCAACCGCCAATTTCTGTCACGGAGATAAAAAGAAGAAAAAAGGACGAGACAACGACTCCACCCACTCCTTCGGATGTCTATAATTTCGCAGCAACATGTGTGCAATTTCTTCTCAACTTATTGCAGGCTAGGCCGCATCGCTGTAATTGTATTATTGCCAGTCGCATAGAAACCCAAAGCAATGGCATTATCTCCTCTTCGAACCGAAAGAAACTCCCCTACTTCTTCTCCTCCACTGCAGGATTAACAGCGTTCATTCATTCATTCAATCGCCCATTTCCCAGTTTATTATATTTCTCAGGCTGCGAGTTTGCTTGTGACCGCTTTACATAATCCTATTATATTACCGTCAACGTAAACATACGTATTTCTCGAGTGCTTCCCTACACTTAAGTGATTGTTTGATTCTTTCCTATTTTATTAAAAAGCTCCTCCATAATATTATGTCCTTAACAAGAGAGGGTGCAAGACAATTTATTTCGAACATATCAAACTTTAAATACAATTTAATAACAATTTACGTAGGCTTAATTGGCGTTAATTCATTTGTTTCTGAAATAAACAAAAGTTGTTTCTCAATTTGTTAAAGTCTAACGATATTTTACGTCAAATTTCAAAGAAGATCGGTAAGAATGGAGAGGAGAAAATACAAAATTAGTGAAGGAAGGATTCTCTACGGATTTCGACGTCAACTCAAGCCTACGCAAATTCTTCAGGAATGCCAAAATCCATATGGAGTGAATGCATCATCCCTTAAGACCATTTCCAAGTAGTTTAGAAGATTTCAAACTGGACATTTTTCTGTTGAGGTCGAATCTCGTGATGGTCGCCCGAAATCTTCCACCGACGACACAAATGCAGCCCTGGTGAAGGCAAAAATTGACGAAGATCCAAGAATGGCACAGGAAATGGTAGGCGATGAACTGGGTTATAATAAAATTGTTTTTTTTTTGTTTTTTTCCAGCCAACTAACCAAACTTTTGTTAGACCCAAACTGAAAAGTTCTTTTCATTTCACAAAAACTATCTACTGCTAAACGCAAACTTCATGTTGAAATGTTTCTAATAAATAATTTGTAGGTGTACAGTTTTCCTTGTATCGATTTATATTGAATTGATTTAGATCTCTGAACACGAAACACGGCGCTCAATACAAATAATTTCCACTCTATAAAACACCAATAAAGTTCTCCAGTTGTGCAGTTTATAGACGCGCATTAAACTTTAAGGAGTGCATATAAATCAGTGTCGGCTATAATTGAAATTACTCGGAAACAAAAGATTTTTTTATATTGTAAAAAAAAAATGAAGATACGAAGGAAGGAACGGTACGAGTGCAAACACACGTAGTTCAATTAAAGCTCGTTCGGAGGTGCGTTTTAATGGCGCTCGTAAATATTCAGAAAATTGTTTAATTAATATTATCCGGGGTCCGGTCCGGCGTGGGCGAGTGATTTATCGATGGAGCAGCTTTAATTACGTGCAAAAAACAAAAACAAATTTCATTCTCTCTTTCTCTCTCAGTTTCACGAATTTCAATCACCTCTTAGTGCTTCCATCTCTTTCCTTCGACGCGTATTGTCTTCAACATTGACGCATCCCGAAAATACGACTAGAATCACGCCAGCCGTTTTAATTGCAATAATTATATTACGTCCTGGAACAATTCTAATGGAGGGTTACCTGCACAGGCGTGAATTATGCGTATGGGAATGGACGTCTCGTCTCGTCCTTCTTGTACTTGTACTTCTTCAGCTGATGGTGATGGTGCAAAAGGGGGACGAAACTCTTCGGGTTTCTCGGGATTTATGTAACGAAGTCTCCTCGTTAGGAGGCGCGTCCGACACTCCTGATTTACGGTCCGCCATTCTTTGCGCAATTTGCACGCACGATTTACATACCCAATATGCAACCCCTTCTTCAACAACCACACACACAACACACAATACCAACAGCCAATCGTCATCGGTCTTCTTATATTATCACAATCATCGCCATCATGATCATCATCTTCGGGACCCCGGGATGATAATAAATTTAAAATTATGGCCCTCCAAGTCCACTTCTCTTATTCAATTAATAACACTGTTTGTATACGGCACGAATTCAAGACTTCCAAGACTCGAGCGCGCTCGTAAAGTAAAGAAATTATTATCCCACTTTCCAACGTCCACTGTTTTTTTTGTTTTTTTTTGTTTCAAAGAAAACATAAATATTACAGAAGAATTGAACGAATAACATTTATCAATTGCATAATTTCAAAGACGATTCAGTTCTCAATTTCTCAAGATAAATCAATTGAGTCTAATGGAAATCGGATAAAACTAGGAAGCCATTAATAATCTCCGATTTTGATTGACTTCGGTTTATAAACCATCATCTATCTCGATCCGATATGCATTTGCTGGTGCGAATTTCTTGCAGCGATGATCCTAGATACACCACGAAACGGATCTACCCAATCATCATCATCATTGGCAGCAGCAGCAGCAGCAGCGATGACGTCTTAATCGAACGGTCAATCAAAGGATGTTCCGTGGAATCGAAGGACACACGTCGCGCATTTGCATTCAGAAATTGCCCCGACGGACCCCCATTTCGTGAGGAACAGCGAGGGGCCCTCGACGCACGCAGAGACCACATACTCGGAACAAGAGAATGACCTTTCAACAATCAAAGAGATGAAGAACAGAAAAGAAAACAAGAAAACACAAAATATATATTGTTCGAATCGATTCTGTGAGAGTGTGCTGTGTTGTGGTGCATTATTTTTTTTGCAAGAGAAGAACGCAATTCGTAAATTTACATAAACATTCATGTAATTTTTAGATATTATCAAAAGTAATATTAAATTACATCTCAGGGTTTGCTTCTATATCAGGTGAATTTTACAAGTGTTCATGAGGGGAAAAGTTGGTAAAGATTAATGGATCTATATCGAAATCCCGAAATACCGTCAATCGAAATCCTCCCGACTATATCAAAATCTCGACCGTATCGAAAATGTCTACAATAACATTTTTAAATTATTCCGGAGCGATGATAATTGGAAAAAAACCCTCTTCGAAGATCTTGTCTAATCGCTCTACAATTTAAGAGCAAATTTTCAAATTTATAAACTTAGATATTCTGTAACGAGACAAATTAAAATTTCTGATATGTATTACATATTAAAAGTGTGATTATGCTAAAATTGAAAATGCAGATTTGTGTATAAACTATAACGTTTATACATAATGCATTGATCCATCCCGGATAAATTACTTTCAAACAAAGTGACATATTGTCAGCTAATGTAAAGTGACATCAAATATACATAAAAGTGTTGTTGAACAACAAATAAGGAAAGAAAGAGAAGAAAGTGTACACGTACAATACGAGATCACATTTAAACAGATGCCGTCGCTGCATTGCGCATTCATTATCATTGTTTCGTTCTCCAAGTGGGAAAAGTGGAATAAATTTTGAGATGCGGAGGGAACGGAGATCACTGTGTAATGCGGCTAATGAGAATCGTGTCCGGGATTTGTTGGAATACGAATAATTATAAACAATGGGATTTCGGTTCAGAAACAGAGAAAGAAAGAGATATAATCGTGTGAGTGAGAGAGAGAGAGATGTGGAAGACAGAGAGATGAATGCATAATTAAATTAGCATACCTCGTGTACCGCAGCGCATAGATAAGACGACGACCGAACAATAAATCCGAATGGGAATTAATTTATTAAAGTCGAATCGTTGTCATTGTTCCACGACGCCTGTCGCATTGTCACAACGATAATGGACATAATTAATTGAGAATTTCCCAATGCTGGAAGAATAATTAAAGCACACCTTACGAATAACAACAACAGAAAGAGCACTTGCGTAACGTTTCTTTCGACAGTGGACCAAGTGTGCACGCTACAAATATTTCTAGTTTATTTTTCTTGTTGTAAAACCTTGCAAGATCAAATGTTCTGAAAGCATTAAGAAGGAAAATGATCATAAAATAGTTATTCTTTGTAACAAGTGTAGCATTATAAAACAAATGTTGATGTACTGTTAAATCTCTTGTATTCTGTTATTGTTTACTATTTGTAATATGTTCTGTAATTAATTGGAGTAAAAACTAGTATTTTGTTCTATTTTTCTATTCTATTTTTTGAAAAAAGTACATCTAATTGCAGCATCACGATTATATCGGAGAGATGTGAAACGGCTGCGAAGGTTCACCACCATGCGAACTGTATTTGTTCTGTACTTTTATTGTTTGCGATTCTTGTTGCAGTTGTTGTTGTTGCTGCGAGCGCCTTTAGAGGATGATTCCCATTACACACGTCGCCGAGGAGAGAATAAGGAGTTTTTGATATATAAATAACTTATTAACTCACGGCGCTGTGTTGCGTTCAGCCTGTATAACATTGTAGCATGTGAAGTTTGATTATGTTTTGACTGATGATCTGGTATGAGCAAGTAAATAATGATAAAAAGAAAATGAAAAGAAGAGAAGAATCGAGCCGTGCGCGGACAACAGAAGAACGAGCAACTAGCTCACCACAATAACCACTAGCATCAGCATCGGTAAAAGAGAAGAAAAGTGAGAACTAGTCTAGGCTGAAGAAGGCCCGAGGAGGTAAACGACACGCGTTTTTATAAATTCTTTATAATTACAACGCTCTCGCGCCGTAATGCCTGTCGACATTAAGGCCGGAATGCGTCGAGATAAAATTCTCATTAACATCGAATAACTCCAGCAAGTCCTCCTTCGTTGTTGTTGTTGCTGTGTTGTTGTTCTTTATTTTCTTTGGTTTTGGTCTTTCGCATTTCTACACTCCTTCCTCCTCCTCCTTGGCTGCGTTTTCATTTAATCGCGCGACGCGTGTTGGCAGCAGAACAAGGTAAAACCAAAAATGCAAAGGACAGAGACATAGAGAAAGAAAGAGAGTGCAAAACGAGTGGACGAGAGACCCTCTTCTTTTCAATTATGAGGGAATACCGAAAAGTCGTAAATTTTGGGGCGAATAAAGTCCGTGCGTTCCTCTGCCATATTTGGCGTCCACCATAAATTGTGCTCGTTGCTGTTGTTGTCCTACCTCCGAGGATACACCAGTCCTCTCTCTCTCACTCATTCTCTCTCTCCACTCTTCCAAAAATAATTCTTTTTCCTTTTTGTTTAACGGCGAAAATAATCGCCGTGAAGAAGAGGAGCACACAGGGCCGGTCTCCAAAGGCAAACGGAAACATTGTTAAATTCTTATGATAAAAACTGCAAATGAATATTAGCTTCTTTGTACGTTTCTACGCAATCAATTATTTTGTTGTTTTCGAATAAAAAATACAAATCAATGTGAAACAATTTATAATTTTAGTTGATCTAAAAGATTTTTCAATTGAATTCAGTCAAATTTAGGTTTTCAAATATATCTTTTGTATGAGCGTTAGATGAGATCAAATCAAATTAACATTTTCCATTTACTCTTGAATAATTCATCGGTACAAATGATACTTTGATTGATATCCTAATCTGACACGAAGAAAGCAGATGGTCAATAATCGTTTTCCAAAAGAACATGAGATGAATTTAGTTGTTTTTAGTGTGAAAATAATCCTCGGACCGGTGCTGCTGAAGAGAAGATAGCCCGAAGAGGATGGAGAGAGCCTTCCGTTCAACCCGTTGTCCTTTTTTCTCTTAACCGTGAAATTAATTGGCGGGAATTACATGCGAATTACCGCAGCCGATATTGTAATATCATTAATTAATCTGGAAATGGGGGGACGAGAACAAATTTATAAAAAAAAAACCGAGGACAAAACGAGGGGAGAAGATGTGATTACTTCAGAGATGTTCGTAATTAAAATTGATACGGCGCGTGCTTTGTCATTCAATTCGCCACAGTTTTATCGCGATTGCTGCAGCCCTGTTTGTCCAAAGGATTAGTCCTCCGTCACGATCCAAATAAACTAAAATGATTATGAAAACGACGAAATCATCATCGCACCATCGGCTTCACCGTTAAAACCGTACGGGCGCGCGCGCGCGCAAGCAAAAGATATCCTTATGATAAATATAAATTGAATGTGTGCGAAGCGCGAGATAGATCGCCGCTCAAGATGGGAAATAATTACCGATCGGCAAATTGAATTCGGACGTGCGACAGGCTATCATCGGCTCCGGAGGATGGACGAAGATAAGAGGAGACTTTCGTAATTCATCCTTTAGAATCCTCACCATCATCATCATCATCGTCATCATCACATGCAGCAGCGTCCAAAGTGAAGTCTCGGTAATTGGTAGAGAAATATGTAAATTCCGTTTCGTTTCCTGCCCTTTTCTCACAATTTATTATTCCGACGAAGCTTCGTTTCTTATAGTGCATTAAAATAGTTTTGGAAATACTTCTATAGTATCTATCTATTCGTTACACAGATAAGATAAATGTTATAAAGAATGAATGAATGCCAGATGTAAGTGATAATTTTATCAAAATATGTGCTACTAATTAATTAATTTCTCTTTTATTAATTAACAAAGTTAGAATTTTCGGATTTAGATCAAATATGCGCCGTTTTGTTCGATAACTTTTGTCCATTTCATAATTTTGCGATTGAAGAAATCCTCGTCTCTATTGGTAAAAAACTTGACCAGTTCATTTTTACAATCCTCTCTTGAGGCCAGTTTTTTTTACCATCAAGAATGACAAGATGCAATGTATACTAAAGTCATCTAACGAAAAAGACCCAATTCACCCAATATTTATATATTAATCATTGTTAATCAAAACCTAACAGTAATACAAGGGTTGTTACAGTTAACACCTTTTATGTTTTGCTTGTTAATTTTCAGTAATTCCATAATTGAAATGCACTGTTTTTAATTTTATTATCCAATTGGATCTACGCATATCCATAAATGTTTTACCCAAGAAATAATTACTAATTATTTTTAAACTTTGAAAATTCAAAGTGATCGATTGCCAGCAACAAACTGAGAGACGATCAAGTTGATCCGGAGCGAAGTTTGAAAGGAATAAACTCATCGAGGTGTAAGTATTGAAAGCGAGTGCAAAAGAGAAACAAACGAGAAATAATGAGAGAGAAAGAGATGGAGAAGCAATAACAAAATGTTATAATCTTAATAACGTGTGTGTGTGTGTGTTCGAATTGAGGAGTGGAGAGAAGGAAGGAGAGATTTATCGGGCGCTAAAAATAACGCAACTTAAATAAATATTAATCCGCATTACGGTCAACGCATGAAGTTAATTAAGTCGGACGGAATGTTTATTTGCGCGAGAATAAATTGCCGAAGAAAAACGTTACTGCTTGTACTTTTCTTTCTTTTTTTAGAGTTGTCCTTATTATTGCCATCCCCTCGTCTCACTCACTCTCTCTTTCTTAGTTTTAGGTTTCGCCGTGGAGTTAATTAACTCGGACATTTCTCTTCCTCGCATCAGTGTGGTCTCTCACCTCACCTCAGTCCAAAAGGACCTTCGCTATATTTCCCATCTCCCTCCTTCCGCTCCTTATCTTGTTTGTCATAATTTATTTATGAATTCGTTCAAGACAATCCATCTCCTCGAAAGCCGCAGGTTGAGGAGCAGACCTCATCTGGTAATAGTGTAACAATATTACAAACTCGTTATACATTCTTTAGTTCTTTCTTTTGAATCACTTAAAAATCGCCTACGCTTATTAGATATACAGAAAGAGATAGAGAGAGAGGAAAATATAGTCTACACCTATAGGGATAGGTTATAAATTAACATCCCGCCTCGATAATGATATTAAATATATACGTGCACAGTGTAATTGAGTAATTTATTCAGGATTCGTCACGGATTCCCGATGGAACCAGGTTGGTGGTGGTTGTTAATGCTGGCCGTTCGCAAGTACCTTTTCCAATCCAAACCCAGCAACTGGACAGCGCTCATTCCAACCAGACGTTGTTCGAAGAGACGGTGGATGGTCCTCTTCATCGGAGGTGAAGCGCTGCGACACAAAAGCGCGCGGCGGCAATCGTTTAAAATGGAAAAGGTCGTCACGTTCATTAACGCGTGCGATTACCGCGAACAATTCAATTAGAGAGAGACAGAGAGAGAAAGAATGACGACTGTAAGAACGAGTGAACAAGTCGAAAACTGAAAACCCCACGCCGCGTCTTTCGTCCTTCTCTTTCCTCTTTCCCCCTTTTTTTCTTATTTTCGTCACTTTTACACCTGTACCATGAAATCGTTTGTTGGTTGCTGTTGCTGTTGTTGTTGTTGCTGTTGTTAGTCGTTCTTCGGACACACGCTCTCTTCCGCGCCACACAATTATACACACTTTGTTGCATCGCCAATCGGACGAAAGGTAAAACTACGGACAAATTGCACAAAGGATGAAATGAGGATGTAATGTCACATCGGTTTTACCCTTTTGAACTTTCATTCCATCATCTAGAAGTAAGACGTACTGTAATTTTATAACATCTACTTGCAATGAAATTTTACGAATAACACATTTGAACGAAGCAGTTATGAAATCAACTTGATTTTCACTTTAATTTCATTATTTTTTTGTAACTTTTACTTTACAAATAATTGCAACATTTTTTTCGTTGTTGTCCAATTAGTATAAATCAGGTTAATTTACAACATTTATAAATAATATTAATTTCACAAAGTTAAGATTTAATAATTCAATTAACATGAACATAATAGATTAATGTGAGAAACAATTTAATTTATATCATTTTATGCACTTGTCCTCAATCTAAATCAAGATTGTACCAATATGCAGAGTAGGGTTTATCTTAATCGTCCGAAAGAGATTATACTGATTTATGTTACGTGTACACAACAAATATACTGATTACGTATTTCAGTTATAATACAAATTCATTCGTAAATGTAATTGTTATTGGGGTACAAAGGAACGTTAATCTACTTGAATTTACAACAAACGATATATCAAAATCTACGATTTAGGCTACGATTTAGTATAGTGAAATCAAAATTGTGAAAGAAGAATTTTTGCAATAATTTCTGAAAAATAAAGAGATACAATTTTTCATTTTCAATAATCCACTAGCAGTTATGCAAGTCTATATAACTGAAATAGGATTCGTAAGAAAACCCAATACTTTTAAGAGTTGGCCGTAATGTGATGATGACAAAACCAAGAGAAGTCATTTTTTTTGATCAATTTCATTCAGAATACTGTTTTTACAATTAAAGGAATGATGATGATGATGATGATAAGATTGAATCGATGATGACTCTTCGAAATGTTCTGTTTTGGACGTGTGGTGTCGCAACCGTTTGGCAGCGAACGCGATGCCCCACACTCACTCACTACTGGTTCTTTCTTCTTTGCTCTCACACATCTTTGTTTTTTTTGCTTCAACTTTTTTCTTATTCTCATCGTTTCTTCTTGGCGGCGTCTTTTTTGCCCTCCCTTACCAAACCCTCACCCCTCAATCGCCATACTAATAATACCGGTGGTTGGACTGCACACATAATACGTTCCATTAATTCCGCAGATAATTAATCGGCTTATCGTCGTTGTTGTCTCTCCTCCAGTTTCTACCGTGGACCGAACTGACGATAATCTAATCGGGCTATCGCCGTACACGTTTCCACATACGCACGCACACACGTACGCCGTGAATACGAAATTCCATTAATTATCTGGAGCTGGAGGTGTCCGAAAGTAAAAACTTAATTAATCCGTTTTAAAAGAGACTTGCACAACGGTGAATAATCAAATCCAATAAACCCACCGAAGGTTAACGAATATTAAACACAACAGTTATGATCCATTACCGTTCAGTCTTTTAATAAAGCAATTGACTCAATTAAGTTCCATTCA
This sequence comes from Nicrophorus vespilloides, assembly GCF_001412225.1. Classification (NCBI taxonomy): domain Eukaryota; kingdom Metazoa; phylum Arthropoda; class Insecta; order Coleoptera; family Silphidae; genus Nicrophorus; species Nicrophorus vespilloides. The sequence continues at coordinate 16,012 of NW_017095748.1, forward strand.
AGTCGGCACACACACACACTCACACATAAATTAATAGAATCGCTGTTGCGCAAAACGACTACTACTACTACTACTACTACCTCTCTTTCATTTCATTTTATACGTCAATAATTAATTGGAATACCAAAGATTCTTTAAAACGATTTCATTAAAAGTGAAAACAAACACATTCTTAGGACAAAACAAACTTCATTTGATTAAAATGAGAATCAATTCTATTAGTTTATTCGACAATTATTGTGTACTTAATTTGAAAATATAGATTAAACACTTAACTATAGTTAGGAACATGGGGGTCTAACAAAAGTTCGTTAAGTTCTTTTTCATCCCTTTGTAATTTTATAATTTCTTAAGTCTTAAGCCACATTTCAAAACAATCCTCAAAATCGGATTTTTTTAACTTTTCAAGTTCGACAATAACTGCATTAATGATCTTCTCCACATTCGAACTAAACACTCTTCCCCTCATTTTTGTGATGACTTAATATTCTCGATCTTCGTCAATTTTTGCCTTCACCAGGGCTACATTTCTATCGTCGGTGAAAGATTTCGAGCGACCATCAGGAGATTCGTCCTCAACAGAAAGATGCCGAATTTGGAATCATCAAAACCACTTGGAAATGGTCACAAGGGATGATGCATTCACTCTATATGCATTTTGGCATTCCTGACAAATTTGTATAGGCTTGAGTTGACGTCGAAATCCGTAGAGAATTGTAAAACAATTTTTTTGCCATTCTACGAACATTACATCACTAATCTTGCATTTTCTCCTATCCATTCCTGCCGATCTTCTTGAAATTTGGCATGAAACATCGTTAGACTTTAAAAAATTGAGAAACAACTGTTGTTTTTCAGAAACAAATGTATTAACGCCAACTAAGCGAACTTTTATTTAAGTAATTTCCAATAACAATTTCGTTACACACATATTCACGTCTGTCGTAACAATTAAATTTGATAACATTTTCAAATTAACGAAGTATTATCAAAATAATCATTAAACTTTATATAGAATACACGGACTTGGACAGTTCCAACGAAATTCGAAACTTTTCAGATGAACGAAGAAGAAGGAGAAGAAGCTAATAAACTCAATGATGGAAGTAAGATCATCGCCGATGATGATCACTCGAATGTGAATCAGTCAGCGTAGCGAGAGAGTTGACAAATAATTGGAATTCGAAACCGTCGATCGGCCATCGAGATTATACGCCCGAAGCAACCAAATACACTTTGGATTTTATGTGCGACGGAATATTATCCGAAGAACAAATCCAGTAATTGATTGACTTTTCACTTTTTTGTCTCTCAACATTTTAAATTTCTGGATTTCTCAGAAACCCGCGACGAGAGAGCATTTCTTTTCCAACGAAGGTAAATAACGACGGTAGGTATTCCATTGTGATTTCGCGTCCTTTTCAGCCGTTCAATGGAGGAGTGCAGACCAGAGACCGCTCGCAACAATAGCGAAGCGAAGAACAACGAGCAGGAGGCGAGAGATGAGAATCTCGAAAATTATATTTTAATTAAAACACCGATAATAGTGAAACCGTTTAACAGACACAACTCGCTTCTCGTATAATTACCGAACACACAATAAGAGGGAGAAAGACCTTCTCTTTCATACTCTTCTGCTGTCGTAAGTTAATATTTCCTTAAACGGAAAATTGGACCTGATTTAAGATTCACCATTCAAAAAGAAGAACTGTTTTTTTTTTCTTATTAATTGATTCTTAAGTAGTAACAGATCTCTTAATCATTGATTAAAATATCTTATCTGCGTAATTGTATCGTTTCCAGATAATAATGTTTCCAGCTTTTAGTGCCCCTTTTCAAAACCATCATTGAGAATTTCACTGCTACATAAATAAACATTAAAAACTTTATAATTACATCATTTCCGAGAATCGTAACAGCGTCTAAAGCTTTTATACTATTAAACAAATTACAAAAGTAAATTAAACATTAGATAATCCATCGTATTTAGAATGCATTCTTATGGTATTTAACTCAACTAATATAGATTAGTGAAAATCAATGAATGGCAAAAACGATGTAGAATAAGTTAATAATATAAAATTATATAAAGGGTAATAACAGCGTTTGCGGTCGTTGCGCAATGAGCTGTTAAATAAGTTGGAATTAAAGGTTCAACTACTCAATTATATAAATTAAATAAATGATTAAACTAACAGCAAAGCAATAAGAAAAAAAGATGATACTTCGACGGCGCTAATTGCATTTGGATATGATAAGTGCTACAAAGTGACAGATTTAAGATTGCGAACCGAGTAAATCATAGTAGGAAACGTACCAGGCAGTATCACGACGAAGAGAGGAAGGATGAAGCAAAAACGAAGAGAGGAAGAAATAAAAGTACATCGACGGATGGGAACACCTTGTACGTCTATATCTATACGTATGAGGAATGTGTACGAGTTGTCTTGTGCGTTCGTCCGTAAAACGTATAATATATAGGAAACAAGGCTTCGCCGCGAGATAATTTATACATCTTTCGAAAATAATAAATGGATTCGTATTTTGTCGGGGACGATGCAACAGCATACAATCACACACATGTGCATGGACAGGAGGAGTCTGAATCGTCTGCATGTTTGTAATCTGTTCGTTTGAAAAGGTAGTCGTTAACACTAGTTAACAAACACACACACATGCATTCACGGATCAACCGTTTACCACTTAAAGAAGAAGTTGAGTTGATAAATAATGATTGCACCCAACATTTCGGTTGAATATCGAAAATAACGACGAAAAGAAAAAAACACCAGAGGAATCCATCAGAAGGTAAGAGATGAAGATTACACCTGAAACAAAACAACGAGAATAGACGAAGGTAGAAAAAAATAGACTTCTCACTTAAGTCCCATTAATAGATAGGTGTGGAGTAAATTGGAATCGTCTCGTCGTTGCAGCAGCAGCCGCAGCAGCGCGAATTCGTCCAGTCATCGTTTACGCATTTACATAACTTTTAATTAAGCCGACGGAGCGAACGAAAGCAAACAACAACCCCATCGAGATGCGTATCTTCGTGATTCTTCTATTTACATAAAACAAAACAAAAAAACGGAGCGCGAGACTTGATTAGGCGGCGATCTAAATTCCTGTTGGAATGCGAGAAATAATGGATGGAAGAAGGCAACAAAAGAAGTCCCATTTGAATTTATTGCGTACGCCGCGGATATGGTTTCCTCGATTTTCAGAACGTGTGAATTGAGCACACGATGGGGACGAAGAGAGGAAGAATCATAAGAGGAGGAGGATGATGATGATGATGGAATGATGATGATGAAGCCGTGGGTCGCTCGCAGAGAGAGGTTGAAACGAGTTCCGGAGACTCGGATCGGTGAGATGAAGAGAGGGAATCTGCTCGTCCTGCTCCTTCGGCTCGTTAAACTAACCATTGCCGGCCATCATCATCATCATCATCATCCTTTATTTACCCAACTTAATTATATCGCGGCCCAAGAAATTGCCACGGGGTGGACACTCGATCAATGTGGAACTACACGGCTACAATTTCAATACGTTATCCACCGTATTTCATCAATAAGATCAACTTTTCTAACTTCTAACTTTTATATTAAATTAGTTTTTGTATTATTTTCTATTTATTATAGTTGCACTTCATACAGACATGAACATTGATGGCTCAAAGTGGAGATGACATTCGGACGAGAGCTGTCATAATCCTGAGATAAAACGGTGCGAGATACTTTCTAATCCTTTCGAGGATTAACGTCCGATCTCGCACTTTAACCGAATCGTTTCTTCGTAAACATCAATACGGACAGGAGAATTCCAATCCCCCGATAATTGCCTCCGCGTACATCTATTTATTTGCAAATGCAAATGCGTCGATGGAGTGCGAGTAAAACGATGATCATGATGACGATCATCATCATCATCATCATCACGGAGGTAGTAGCAGGAGAAGAGATAGAGAGAGAGAAGAGTGCGTTATCATAATCGTAATTTGAATTTATGTTGGCATTGTGTATATGGACGCATATTTTATATGAGTCTTCTTCGGCTGTGTGTTCAATAGATATAAAAGCCGGTGGGGAGAGATAGTATCTTCGCATAAATGCACATTCCCCATTGTATGCAGTTTGTAGAAAATAAATCGCTTGATATAAATAAAACGGGTATTGCGGGTAAAGAAGTATTGGGAAATCGAACGGCCGAACACGGTCAAAAGTGAACGTACAAAATATTACATACATGCACACGAAAACCGCGTACGGCTTTTGCAATAGAAATACACTGTGTGTGTGTGTGTGTGTGTTTGTATTGATAAATTGAGATGAAGAGAAGAGGTGAGACGAAAGACTCTCTTCCACAATCGTGCTTCTGCTTTTGTAGCTCAAGACGAGAGGAGAGATCATATCTGTAGGACACTTTTGACATTAATTCCATGCGTCCATCCATCCGTTGTTCGAGGAGTACACGATGTTTGGGTATGCGCGATAGCAAAAGGAGCCTTTCAAATTAACGTCCGATAATTGCGTCCAAACGCCTTATCCATCGAGCACTGTTTTGTTACACAAAGCGACTCTTTCAGCCCACGACTTTCAAATTTGAAAATCAATCGACGTTGATATAAGGTCACAAGGAAGTGTGTGTGTGTCTGTTTGTGCCTCAACAATTCCTACCTATTAGGACACCACACTCAAACACTCCAACATACACGCACACACCACAGGCGCTCAACTCAGAAGAACAAGAACACGTATTAAAAGCGATCATAGGCGGCTCGTTTTTCGATACATTAACATCAATTCAATTTAAATTTACATACAAGAAGAAAACGCGCGCACGCTTTGACTTATTCAGACTTATTAAATACCAAATGCTTTGCACTTCGCGACGAAGAAACGGCGCATTCAACGCGCACTTTAGTTGATTAATTAAAGATATAAACAAAAAAATAAAATGTTTTAAAAAAGACTTTCATCAATAGATACAATTTTTAACAAGTTACATGTTCAGGATTCTTCTCTGATTGCATATAAGTCATATAGGAAACAAATTGATTTCATCAACGAAGATTAAGACTCCAATCTTAATAAACTTATAATTCAGAGCTTTATGTATGTTTCTAAATAATAATTTAAAATTAAATTACTCCATCTCTTAATGAAAAACACAATATTTGCAGAATACATCAAATTAAATTAACGCTTCTCGAATTTGTAAATCTTATTTCATAATGAGTATTTGATACTGGACAGTACAAATTCACTTAGTTTTTTTTATCTGTTGGACAATGCGTTTTGTATTTTATACAAAGCTCCAATTCGATATAACAAACATAGGTTATTGGCAATTAAGAAATTAATAAAAAAAATAATTATTTCAAAAACTCAAATTTAATTTACTCTAATATGTCACTTTGACAGCTATCGTCAGGTTAGGTTATGATTTGTAAAATTAGGTTAGATTAGATTAACTATTAATTTAAGTTAACTTTAAGTCAATTATAATAGGATTTCTTCCATTATGAATATCACTTTAACAGTTATTGTCAGGTTAGGTTAGATTATCTATTAATTTAAGATTACTTTAAGTCAATTGTAATAGGATTTTTTCATTATGAACGACACTTTGACAGCTATTGTCAGGTTAGGTTATAATTTGTTAAATTAGATTTGATTATCTATTAATTTAAGATTGCTTTAAATCAAATAGAATAATTTAAACGTGATTTAGTTTCGAAATTAGTTCAAATTTCGTAATAATTTTAAATAAATAACAAAAATATAATTATAGAAGAACACAACTTTGTGAAACTCCATAAAGCACTTGGAGAATTTAGAAACATTAAACTTAGAAAGTATTATTGATCTCGTAGTAAGATTAGGTCAATTTTAATAATTCGCTAGACGTTATAAAAAAAAAATGATGGAAGAATGAAGGAAGGCAATTCATCAATTCCATCACTCGCAGACATTCCAAGGTAATTCGATTTTCGTTGTGCCATTAGGACTTTAATAAAGTTGATATGACTCAGTTATAAATCTCAATTTAGTTGTGTTGTTGTTATTGTTGTTGTTGCTGGTATACTACGTTCGTTCGTTCGTTCTTCATCCGAAGCTAAATTGAGCCTGACGCGCGTCCCAGCCTTTTCATCATTGCCATATTGTAATACACGCATGTTCTTTTTCCGTCTTCTACTTCTTCTCATTCTTCTTCGCTCTTTTCTTCCTCGTCTTCCATCATCATCATCATCATCGGCATCACCGAATGCCGCCGTACACGAGATGACTCATTATGTTCGGTTAATTGGAACGGAGATATGATATGATAATAATAAAAGTAAATGGTTTCGATTCGGACGGGTAGCGAAATTGCCATTACAATGGCCGTTTTACGCCTAATGGCAAATAAATGCGAAGAAGAAGAAGGAGAGAAAGAGATGATGAAGATGATGATCACGATGGATGCGAATGAAGATGATCTCAAAGCCGTACATACGTACGTGTATGCATAAAAATCGTACGATCATTATCGTCTTTTCGTCGTCATTGTTGAGACGTTGCAAAAAAGCGGCCGCGAAAAGTGAACAGCGATCGGGCGATGAAAAGGAGTGAGAATACAGAAATCGCGAGTCGAGATGAAGAGAGAGAGAAAGAGTGTGGTGAAGACGAAGAAATAAATTTAATAAAAGAAAATAAACGAAAAAGAGAGATGAAGGAGGATGAGGAAGAAGAAAAAGGCATCATCCTCTTCTTCGAGAATGGAAGAAAGAAACGTTGAGCCGTCCTTACATATACACACACACATGCATGCATGCACGATGAGTGCAGGAATTCAGTCGCATTGAATGGAAATAAATAAGTAAAAAGGGCGATGCAAATTCGTTCGGTGCATTGTCGTAATTGAGATATTCGCCATTGTAATGTCAACGGTGAAATTAACTCTCGCCCGAACGGCGCGTCCAAAACTCGAAAAATAAATTGCAGAAATCGAAAGAGGGGTAGAAAGAAGCAACAAAGAACAACGACGACAGAAATGAACGCAAACAAAAAAGAACAACGGACGATGATGGTTGATGGCGAAGAAGAAAGAAGAAAAACACGAATTGCAATTTACTGGCCTCTCGCCAAGAAAAAGTAATTACACGCGCACAAACACACACAGGCTCCGTGCCAATTGGTAATTCATAAATGTCCTCTCTTCTTTTCAAGTAATCTTAGCGAACGAGCATTGAAAGCGCGCCTTCTGTAGCTCATCCTCTTTTTCGTAGACAAACAAACACAACTATCTGCATCTCCGACCTTGTAAGGGATAAGCAACACTTGCTCGGAAGATTTGAGTCCATATAAGCGGATCGATTAACTCGAATGCATATTTTATAAATAGACACATTCATCAATAACACGATCAGAATCCGTCGTGAGAAATGCACCAGCAAATTTAACTTAACTTTTGTAAGAAGTGAAATATTAAATAGAATTATTAGCATCTATTTGAGCAATTTCAAACCTGTACATACATACTAAGTAAGTATGACATAATACTTCATACAAACTGAGTTAACATTTCATAATGATTTACTTAATTTGTTACGCTATAAAACATTCAAACTTAAAACCGTCGTGAGAATTTCATTTATGGAATTTCATATTTCATTTCCCAATCATTCGTAAATCAATCCTATGCCCTAACGACGACAATTTCATTATTATTATTAATATCCTGTGGGTTTAACGGAGAAGACACGACGTGGCGTGGCGTGTACGCGTCGTTTCTTCGGACGAAATGAGTCAACACTTGCTTAATTGGTTTTCGGATAACTGGGCTAATAGCTTAACATCATCAAGATTTTCGTATCTGCCGGATCTTAATAAGACTTGCGCTGCGATTTGGTAATAACGATTACATCTGAACAGACCTATGGATATATTAATATCACGTTGAATTTATTTCCTTCCACTGTTGTTATCCAGATCTCAACCAGTTAATTGACTTTATGAACTAACTGCCCCGCATATCTTCAATGTATAAATTTCACGACTTTACAAATGTTGAATCAAATTTGCAATTGATGGAATGTACTTTTACTTCGGATCTCTCAACAACTAGGCAAAGGCAGATATGTTTATGATCTTTTCACTTGCCGACTGAAGGAATGAACGAACGAACGAACGGTGCGGAGTTGATTTACGGCCGTGTAATATATAGAAAGTAAGAAAATATGCGCCTGCCATCGACTGTGTTTGAGGAAGATAATTTAACAGCTTTCTACGATTGTCAGTCAATTTATATTTCGCCTCAGGAATGACTTAGGCATTTCCCGCATATTCCCGCGCTCAGCTCAGGTTTAATGCAATAAAACTCCAATTGGAATCGAGAACTTCGATAATCTTCAAAAAAAAAACTCATCTCACTCTCATGAATTAAGCAATTAATTTTAATTTATTCTCGCTTCTCAAATTCCATCCATTTCACGCAATATTTTCCATACAAGAAAATTCGATTTTAATCACTTTTAATTACATCTTTATTTTATATAATATTATACAACAATAATGATTAATCATTTGTACAATAAGGATTTTCTAATTATGAAAATAATGTAAATAAAAGTAAGATGAAACAAATCATCATTTTATGTGCATGTTTATTAAACGCAAGTAATGTTAATTTTCTGTTTGTTTGTTGTATAATTAGTTTGCAGCGTCTTTGGCTAATTGGATTAACGCAGAGGAAACCTATCGGTGTTTCTGGTAGATTTACAGCTTCCGTTTCTTGGATTTGGATTTATTTACGTTCTGCGTAAAAAAAATCAATGAAATTATGCGCAATCTGAACACGAATTCCTGCCGGTTGAGTCAACCGGACTCTACCTAAACTGAATTTTATTGTTAATGCAATTGCCTCGCATAAACAGAAACCAACGCAATACAAATTTATGGTAAAATCTAGTTTAACGTCGACAATATTCTTGTATCAAATACGTATATAAGGTTTAATGATCTCATAGCAAATACTTAATGGCATGTTATTTTCTATTGCATTTAGCAATATTTTCTATCTAATTGAATATTGTCTACAAACTAGTCAATTTTCTTTATATTTGTAAATAACATTTAGATGATTTTTGAATTGTTCACCCAAATTAATTTCTTTGTTACCTGAACTTTTCATCCTTCCTATAAGAGAATTTTAAAAGTATAATAGAATAAAATATCCTGCTTTTCATATTACAATAATAATTGCATAATTTTATGTTATTTCTTTTTACACATCGTAAGCAAACATTCAATATAATAAATATTTAATGAGAGAAATTTACATAACGCTGAAGTAATTGATATCCTTTTGGAAAGAACACTTGTTATCTTACATATTTCTGATGGATGCGTCTGATTCAGCGTTTTACAAAACATTGCGCAAAGGTTGCTTATTATTAAATTCTCATTGTTTCCGTAGAATCTAGATAACGTCAAATTATTGGTATTCCTCTTTATCTCGCTTTCAACGGTCCCGTGTAGCGGCGGCAGTTGGCGGCATGATTCGACGATTTCGCTCCCCTCGGATGGAAATGAAGACGTTGTTGTTGTTGTTGCTGCTTGCAATCAAGATGCACACAACCGGAGACATCGTACATTGGATTGTTCTGTTTTCGATATTAATAACACCGTCACCTGATACGTCGGGGTGACGGAGATCCCGTGAGCTCACGGGAACGGCGATGACGGCATGTCATCATCGCCTCAGATGGTATCAAAAAAGGGGGAACTCGCTGCTACTGCATTCATTACACTCTCCTCCTGACCAAACACTGGCGGATCTCTTTTGCCTTCTTTTTTTATTTGGGTTGAAAGGAAACCTTCGTCCATCCATGCACCATGGCATGCACCAGCCAGAAAGCTCTGTGCTCTTTGATTACGCTGTTACGAAGACAAAGAAGTGGTGGTTGGTGGTTTGATGGTGCAGGCATTGTCTCTCTTCTGGGGCCCCCGTGATAGCCGAGGCCACCACCAAAGAAACAACCTGTTCTAGGTGACGTCAGGACGACGCGGCGGCGAAGAGAGGTGAACCGCGAACGGAGCTCTTCGAGGCGAAGGAGGGCGCACACAAACGCGCTCACCATCCATCCGGGTACCATAGTCGTCCGCAGCAGTGCGAACCCGACCATCGTACCCATCGCCAGAACGAACGCACGCAAGCACGCACGTAATCCTCCTGTGGGTACACCCACCGTACCAGTTAAAGACTCGAAGAGCTCGCGCGGTGGTCCTCCTGTGGTCGGTCAGTGATTTGCGATCGAAAACAGGTGCAATGGATTAAGTCGTTCCCAAAAGGTGCCGCATTCTCTGTGCGAGTGTGTGTGTAGTATATGTGTGTGCAAGGAGGAAGAACGATACCAGAGCAGAGAGATAGAGCAGGATCTGCAACGGAAGTACTATCTTCAGAATGGACGAGGTAAATGATACACGACGCCGCGCGATCACAGATAACAGCAGATCCTATCTAACGACTGGAACTACTATGTATTAATTGAATTAGACATTAGACCCAAGTTACCTAATCACTTAATCCATCCAACTTTTAAAAGAAAAAACTTATGAATTCAATAGACAAAAACCATGAAATAAATACATGATCACAGTTTTTAATTAAAACTTATCGAATCCACGAAAGTTTGTCATTAAGTATGAAATTTCACAAAACAATTCATTGTTATGTTATAATCAAAATTGACTATAATTCAGTACAGAGAATGTAAGAAATAATATATGAAATTGACTGTAATCAAATAATTCTATAAAATTCATATTAAAACACAACAGAAAAATCTAATTGAAATTCCAAAATTGTTGCGAAAACGGTATTCACTTAACGCAACCGAAGAGTAAATAACTGTCTTTTAATTAACATTTACAAGTTGCTAATGGTAATTGTGGTTTGCAATTTTACTCGGCGTTAATATTATATAATTAATTTTAACTGCAAATGAAATATTAAATTGCAATTAAATAAATTTTAAAACTTTAATCCGTACTAATCCAAGCTCATAATTCAGAGTTTTCTAAATTGTAAACTATTCGATAATCAAATAACTAATAGTTAAATAAAACATTAGATTATTCCGTGTGTCGATTGTTTCGTTTTTCTCAACTTAAGATCGAAGTACAAACACTAATACCTGCCTACAAACATTTGAAGACTCAATTATACACACTTGATGCCTCCTTCCATCGCACCGAAGCCAACTTAACAAAACACCAGAGAGTAGTGTTTCTTTCATAAGCAAAACAAACAAACCAAAAA
>NW_017095748.1:27323-35455 GCF_001412225.1 Nicrophorus vespilloides
GAACGACCCTTTGTGCGTTTTAACGATCGTATTTTCAACGGCAACGTACAAATATTTCATGGTCCATTCCGAATCCACGCAGTCCGCGAAATGGAAACCAATTATTTCTATTTAATAAAAATCAGCAAATACTTTAGCTTCTTAGAACTTTAGATTATTTAAACTCTGTTATATAATCTCAATAGTGTTAACATTCAATTAACAAACAAACAGTTTGGGTTGAACGATTGAACAACTTCATTTCCCTCAAAAGAATATAGAATATTGTATATTTCTTTTAAAGTCCTGTTGTTTCGTAGTTGAAATGCATGCTAAATGAAAGGAGACGTAATGGTAATGAACATGAAGTGAACAGTGAAATATTTTGATTTCGAGAATTGTGGACGGAAAACGAACAGCAGCGCGTTTTATGGACATTATGTAAAAGCACTCGGACGTTGTGTTTACAAAACAATTTTAATGAACATATTTTTAATGACAGGCCGTACCGTACAATGTGTAATTATAACTGCACCTGGATCTTTATATCTCGAGTGCATATCAAACATGCATTTACCATTTGCAACAATCGCATATTGTTCCTTGCAGAATTATCAAACAAAACAAAAAAAACTACATGATATTGTGCTATGTAATCGTATGAGTTTATATTGTTGTATAATATAATATCATTGTTTGTTATTACTTCACAAGTAATAAGTAAAAATTAAGTTGTTGTCCAATCACAGTTAAGTTAAAAGTCTCGTTCAAGTTGTGTACAATTAAAATTCAATCAATCGCGTTTCCAGCCAACTTGTCAGCTCTTCTCGATACGTCGGGAATACGCTAGGAAGAACTGTGGAAGCCCGCCGGCTCGGGGTGACCTTCCGACCTTAAGTTAATCTCCTCCATCATCTTAGCAAATCGCAAACTCGGGCTTCGTTCTCCCAGTTCCCAGACTATCATCAAAAGCGCGCCTACTATCATCATCATCGCAATCAGAAGCTTCACTTAATTCAATTTTTTAATTGCACCCTTTTTACACATAATAATCCGTGGTTTCGTCGTTCGTTGACAATCGGAAAGTGGCGCAAGTCAGTTCGAGTTTTATTGACGGCGAAATCTGATGGTAATAAATTACGCTCTGGAAATAAATGAGACATAAATCAAAGGGGGGGCACGTTTTGATTGTTTGTTCTTGGCTGTTGTTGGACCATTGTATGTACATCAAGAACGTCCGAGCTGATCGCAACGAAAAACAAGAGTCCGAGGTCGTCGTCGCCGCCACCGCCGCCACTATTCCAGTTCGCTTCGTTTAAATTCCACCGTGCAAGAAGAAACGTGTACTAAAGATGCTGTCTAATAGACATAAGATAGAAAGTTTCCCTTAATCAAAAAGTACCAAGAACAATGTAGAAATGATGTATTTTTGAACATTGAAACTATATAAACTATTATACAGGGTTGATCCAATTTTACTGCAACTTTTCAGAACGCTGTATTTGTTTGTTTACGACTTTCTCAGTTGGGAAATTTTTCTCATCAGAAAAGACGATTTTTGGTAAGTTTTCTTTTGAACATCGGTGAGATCTTGTTCTTTTTAGAACTTGTACTTCACTTTGAGTTCGATTTTGAGTATTTGTTGCATGATTTTACACTGCGTCGCGAATTTCATTCAATTTGAGCCTTAAGTTTTCGAACTACTTCTACCAGAGATGTAGTTCTTGTCCGACCACCAAAATAGCATTTTGTAACACTACTAGCATTGTTATAACGTGTTATGGTTCAAGACATAAAAGATTTATTCACATTAAAGTGTTCGAGGGCTTTAACTATAGCCACTTTTGGTTTTCCGCTCAAATATTGGGCTATCACACTATTACGTTTGAATTCCATCGCTGATAACTTTTTTTCCAAAACACTGAGATACAAATGCTTCTGCAGACTTGTAAACAATAAAATCAGCTATCATTAGGCGAAATATGGACGCAGCATTGCCAACGGTTCAAAAGTTACAGCAGTTTTAAGTTGGTTGCAGTTCAACTGGGCCAACCTGTAATATCTTCAGATTTTCGTAACCAAAAACCAACAAATTGCAATAACTGATCATATTATTGAAAACACTATAAAATAAACTGTTTCTTTAAACTTTAAATTGGCACTTAGCAAATTGCTAAAAGAAGTTGTTGGGTTTAGAATTACATTGATCCTATTGAAAATAAATAAATATTTTTTTTGTAAAAAAAACAATCTTTTTCTAAGCGAAAACCATTTAAACAAAACCCATTAGCTCGAACGACTTTGCTGGATGGATTTACTGCCATTCCTGCAATATCTGCCATTAGTTGCCTTATACAACCAGCGCGATATTTCTTCAGCGCGCATCCAATAAAATCTATTGCAACCAAAAACAGTGCCACATCGACGGAATTTCGAGCGATCTCTTCTATCTATATTTGCTCTCTCTACATCTCTACATCCGTGCGCATTCCTCTCCTCTTCAGCTCAACATATCGTAGAGGAAATATGGAGCGGAATGCGGAATTCGAAGCGTCGCAAGGCCTATGTAAAACTGCTTGTAAGCAACGATTTTCTTCTTTGTTTATATTTTTTTTTGTTTCCTCAAGACGAACGTCAATTGAATATAATTGGTGATTTGTCTGTTTGCTGGACGTGCTTTATTTGCGGCTCCTCCGGTGTCACGACTCTCCTCTCTTCTCCAACTACTTATTCCCATTTGCAGACGCAAAAGAGAAACTTTCTCCCCGCATCCAAAAACCACAATATCACGACGATCGCATAAATCTCTATGATATAATTAACGCAGTGTGAAAATTACTCTTTTTGCTTTGTTTCGTTTCCTCACCAATTCTAAATTGGATCGCGGCGCTTCCTTTCATTAATGAATTCATTACTTCAATTACGCATCATCAATTGCGAACGACTCTATTCGAATTAACGATCTTTGTCTAATGATAATTACGAGCATCACCATATGGTTATGCCCATTATTCAACATTTCTTTTTATTTTCTACTTAATTTACTTTTGCTTAGGTAATGAGTGGCAATTCGTGCGTTCTTCAACTTATTTACAAATACAAATTATCATCGTTTCGCTTAGATGTGATGTGCACTCGACGCAAGGGCTGTTGACTTCTGGACTTCTCCACTCGAGTGTGTATGTAAATACCGTGGAACCGAGACAAAACGTTGGAAAATTACAATTATTATCTTCATCCTACATTGTGCACTTCCCATTTTTGCGAAACCTCCCACGTCGTTACGCAACCGACGACATCCTCGCTGATTTCCCTTCATTTCTTCTTCGGCTCTCTCAGCAAATGTTTAAATAGTAATATAAATAAATCATGCGCGTTTGATGGTACAGTGCACATGCTGTTACATTATATTCTTTATTTGCATCTGATTGCGATCTCGCTCTGCGATCCAAATTTGTTCATGGAAAATGAGACAATTGTCTAGTGGATCGCCAATACCTACGGCCGTGCATACACGCAAACCAGTTGCAAAAAAACGGAGCGTGATTTGAATCTCGACTTCTCGTTACCAAAGCTTTCAAAACAAAAATATTGTTCTTCCTTTTGTGTCTCCGCATTGCATCTATCCACTTACATTCACTTTCCTTTTTAATTAAAACACATTATCATTTTCTAATCACACCTAATTATTTATGTTTACACAATCTTAAATCGCCATAGATTATTTATAATCAATTGTATTTGAAAGTACAATTAACTTCATCCCACAACTTCATCTTTTTACAACCTTTTGTATTTTGTAAACTATGGAATAAATATGTAAATATTACATATCTATAAATTTACTAAAGTGTGGAAATGAAGTGTGGAAACTTGTCTTTCAGTCATTGTTGGTTTTCGTGTGCATAATCTTCTTGAAACGTCCACTCTTTTTGACTGAAATGTTTAGTTGTCCACGGCTTCAGAGCATCTTCCAAAACTTTTTCATAGTGAACATTCGCATTAATCTTGAAATTAATGGTGAAAACACCAACGAAGAGCGACTATTGACCATCACAGCCTTCAAAACTATCACAAACGGTGGTACTTGACTTCTTGTGGCCATTCGAATATCTAAATCTTCGTTTGATCTCTCTTCTAAGTAAATTAGATCATTTTCTTTATTTAAGAATTTCTCAATTGGGAAATTTTTATCATCAGACAAGACGATATTTGGCAATTGGCTGCGTTCGTGCAAGCGCAACAGCCTTTCGAACATCGGTGAGATCATGTCCTTTTTGGAACTTGTAAACCTTTACTTTGAGTTCGATTTGGAGTATTTGTTGCATGGTTTTCCACATCGTCGCAGATTTCTTTCAATTCGAACCTTAAGTTTTCAAACCACTTCTACCACAGATGTAGTTATTTTCCGACCACCAAAATAGCATTTTATAACACTACTGGCATCGTTATAACATGTTATGGTTCGAAACACAAAAGATTTATTTACATCAAGGTGTTCGAGGGCTCTAACCATAGCCACTTTTGGTATTCCGCTCAGATGGGCTATCACACTATTACGTTTGAATTCCATCACTGATAACTTTTTTCCCAAAAAAACTGAGATGCAAATGCTTCTGTAGGCTTGTAAACAATAAAATCAGCTATCATTAGCCAAAATATGGACACAACATTGTCAACGGTTCAAAAGTTATAGCAGTTTAACATGGAGACTTCAACGCTCGCTTAGACGACAAACCCAACATCGATTTGTTGTGAATAACGAAAATGTACGTTTTTTTATTTCAATAATTACAATTATATCTATTTAAGAATATATAGTTTTTGTAATATTTAGATTTCAGATTATTTAACACTTTTTCATTTCAATAATCTAATTGCTCAACAAGAACATTTCTTTATGAAAAGAGTAAATTACTTCATGTTCACTGAAACGAGCAACATTAAGGTTTTCGTTTTCGTTTTTTATTTTTAAATACAGATGTAAGAATGGCGTGCACCTAATAAAGTAGTTGAGCGACAATTACTTCGATAATCTCACGCAGATAATCACCGTGTAACACCGATTCTCGAAAGATATTAGTAGAGGGACACGACTGCGGAAAACGACAGGAATCCGACTTTAATAACCTGTAATAAAAGGAGATTTCGAAATAACTTACAGATGGAAATTTGATAATTTCCACATTTTTATATTCAACGAAAATCGATACCTTACTCTCGACATCACCATTGTGTAATGCAGTATAATTACACAATTCCCCACAAAAAAGAAAGAAAAAAAGTAATAATTTGATATCGAAGATGGTTTAATGTGGTCACACGCGGCGCGAAGCTCATCTTCTGCATGCACATACGACGCCGTGGTCATAAATAACGCCAGTTTATTTTAAACCACTTTAATATAGCAATTAATTCACATTACACGATTCCTCTCGATAATACTCTTTCTTCTTCTCTCTCCTTCACTCTTTCGAGAGAAACGTTTTTATTATCCCCCTCACAGTTCCTAATTATAATTTCAAGTTAATTGTTGGCGGTGGTCGAATGGAGGGAATCCGGCCACAACTTTTTGGGCCCCCAAGGGGACCTCAGGTAGACAATGAAGACATTAAGTCGGACGGGACGGGACGGCTTCGTCTGTTTGTTTGTTTGGGGTTTCGGTCAGCTTAATTACTGAGGGTCGGCGGGGTGGCGAACAATTCTATCTGCGCGATCCGATCGAAAGGCGAGGAAAAGAAGCGACTAATTCGAAAATCGCCCGTCGCACCGTCACTACTTCCTCAAATCCTCAACGAAATTCATGAATCTAAACTACTGACTCACTGACCACCTCTAATTACGTGTGCACTCGAGATAGCATCACGCATAATTACGGAACACGAAACGCGTTATTAGCCGATGNCGTATCAGGAACGTATCTATTACTAATTATTCTTATTCAAGTGGCAGGTGCTTTTTTTTTCAATTTCATTTTACCTCCCACATAAGTATAATTCATACAACTCACCAATTAGAATTTGTTCAAAATTACGTAAATGAAAACATTTATACCAGAAAAAAAGTAATCTTAATGAAGATGCGGCAACACAGAAATCGATTTAACTGACATAGAAATGTATAAAATAAAACAAAGAAATTCATTAAATGTCCAAAGAACTATTTTTTCGTGGTAACCTCAGATCAAAGATCTGAGACTAGATGTTAGAATCAATGATCGAATGTAACAACAGGTAGTCGAAGTGGAGGAAGATCGGTTCGACTGGTCGGCCGGAGAGCTGGTTGGCTTGCTGGAATTCCTTCTTTCCACGATCGCAGCGCTCAGATATCAAATATCTTGACGAATGGAGAGGCGTAAATTCAACGGGCTTGTTCGTAAACAGCAGATAAATCTTAGGAGCGTATCAATTTCAAAACAGGCCGGGCAGTCAGTGACTGGCGTTTGCCACCGATCTTTACAGAAGAACAAAACCGAGCCGATTGTTTATACGCGAACATCGTGTAAGGAATGCATGACATCGCATCGCATCGCATGACATCCGAAACTATGAAACAAGGCATCCTTCTCTTGCATTCAATTAGTTCTTATGTTACCACGGATAAGATACACCCGATTCACGCAATCCGAAACAACAACAACTTGCGCAATAAACTATAAACTTTTCCAAAGTATAATATACAAATTGGTGTAATTACTTATTTGCTATTTTATTGTAACTTGAATTCATTGGAAGAAACAAAGAATTAAGATTATATAACATGGAAATAAGGAAGTCCACTCCTGAGGGACTTTTGTGAAATTGCGAACGAATATCGAGGGAAAAACGTAATTCGTATCACGGTTTTTCTTACCGATTCTTACGGAATTCGACCGATTAAAATCATCATCATCTTACGTCGCACATTTCGGCGTTACTCCGGAGCCACTCATCAAGTCATTACCATTGCCATTTATTAGTATTACCGAAGCGTAAATGAAGCGACGATCATTACTCGCGGAAAAGGAATCTTAAGTGAAATCATCAAATTACACGGCAATCTCAACATCTGACCGCATCGCTCATCTCATCTCATATATATATATATATTTTATTATTTTTATTCACGCAATATCTCGCTTTAGTAGATAATAAGCTGGGACGCGATCATCATCGAAATTTCGGTCAATCTACGCTACATAAAATAAATATATATATATATAGTATATACTCAAGTCTTAAGTGATGTGCAGCGATTTTTGTTGTTCGATGTTCTTTTCAACGGTCCGATCACGATGCGTGAATTACACTTTGATCTTGCGCCAAAGTGATTTAAACGTACGAATTTTGGATCGTAAAATGCGCCGTACGTGCGATATGGCCTTTTTTCACCGTCTTCTTTCGTTTTTCGGTCTCGGTTACATGGTTTTACACTTTGCTTTGTAGGCGTCCGAGGAGGAAGTGGAGACGAGGCCCACTTTTATATAAAATTAATAGCCGTGCGAGAGAGGACCTCGTGCAATGCAATACAGTCGTGGCGGATAAGAGGTCTCATGTCTCGAAAGTGAAAACTGTGCGACTTGCTCATGAATTTTGATATGATTCAAAATTAAAGATTTTACCAGAAAACATGAAGAATGCAAGCTGAAAACCCACACACAATATTCAGATTCCTTTTAATAAAATGAAACGAAGCAAATAATTCCATTAAGGCTCTCAAGAATAAAGATAAAGATGTTGGAACAATTCTACACATCTAAAGACATTTAAACCAATAAACTCAAAATCTGGCTAATAAATTGTTTGACTACTGATATATAAAATGATATTCTGATTCCTTTAAAAGTAATGATATAGAAACTAAACATATTGAATTATAAAATGCACACAGAATGAAGCAACTCATGTTCTCCACAATAACATAAGTAATATAAGAATACTTGGGCAGATCTTAAGGAGAGGGAGAAAGATGAGGAATTGATTGAACGAGTCTCATAAATCAGTGGAATGTGACTCAAATTTAGATAATCCTTTTAACATGACCATTTCTCTTCGGGCGAAAGATTTAGATGGACCCCCTTTGAGCCGATATGACGGATCTCCGGTTCGGCGAAAAGTGCGTAATTGATACCAGTCGGAGCCATAAAAAAATATGAAGGCTTAAAGGGTGTAGAG
>NW_017095748.1:35474-57604 GCF_001412225.1 Nicrophorus vespilloides
GGCGGCGGCTGCAATCGTGGAATTTATGGCGACCGCCGACGGCGTCCATCACACGGATGCGATCCTTCTTTCGTCCTTTCAAGCTGTGATAAGCATCGCTCGTCGTTCCACCACGCCTGGGCCACACGGCGCGTCCGCACGCTCACGCATCCCACCGAACGCTCGAAGAACGAACCAACATCATATTAATAAATATACACAAAGACATCCATATTCTACGTTTCCTGCATACTGCGTGCGGTAGGTCATTCCCATATTGTCCGAACGTGATTTACGGCATATACATAAAAAATAGAGAAACAATCCAGAAGATGAAGCGCGCCGCATGCAGCGGGAAGACTTCTCCTGTACCCCATCCATTTCAATGTCCCCAAAAAAACTCATTCAAAAGTCCAAACTGGTCTACGGACATTCGGTATTCAATTTTACTACATCCTACTTAACAATACGACCTTTACATTATACTAATTTCTATATTTTATTTTATAAATGACTTATTCAAATATCTTACTTTTCTCATTGTATACATTTATTAGTTATTAAAGTCAAACAATTTACAAGAGTTTTTCATCAGAATTTCATGTCAAACAAAATTTGTTCGAATGTTAAATAACGTATGGTATAGATGAAGAAGAGAGATCTTGCGGCCACCCAGAGCACATTCACACAAATGCAATCAATTCCTGGGGGCCCGTTTGATACGTACCAACGTGGAATCGGAAAACGAAAGCGAAGATATGCAATTGAGATATGCCGCGTCTAATTCCGATTCCGCTGCGTTCGCTTCGCGACCGACATGAATCAATTAAAATGCCCAAGATCTGAATATCCGATTGGGCGGAATAAATGGATCTGAAAGAGAACGAGATCAAGTGCACTGCAAGAGATTCATGCACGTGCCTATTAAACCCACAATACGCATAACAGTTCTTCCTGCTTGCTGCAGTTTCAGCTATACCACAGACAGACACGTACGTTCCTGCTCTACTACTTGTACAACGAGAACAATGCGTTTTCTGCGGCAGAGGCGAGCACGAAGACGATGGCCATAGAAAATAATTGAGGGCATATCTAAACGGTCGATCTAAATCGTTGTTTATTTGGAAGTTAAATGACTTAATGTATGCACGGCGAGGCACGCATCACGAACAATTGGCATCAATTGCTCTCACGTGGACATTTTCCAGCGTCGATTGAAAAGGAGATGAGAAGAAGGTAAAAGAGTGGTCCGGCGGCACGCAGAAATGGCGAAATGCCACGCCAGCCACACGATGAATTCGCCTCATGGGAGCCGCAGATGGTAATTACCTATGAAGAAGTAAACGGGACATAAACGAGTCGGGCGATGAAGCACGTATTTTCATTTAAACCAATTTAGAGGAAGAGCAGCACAACAACAACAAACAAAAAAGGATGGGAACGACGTGCGGACATGTCTCGACATCGGTTGCTTTCGGAACTGAAATTACAAGAATCGACGGTCTCGCATTTCTAACGACACTTATATTAATGACCATAGCTAATATGGCATAAATCCATCCATCCATCCATCCATCCACTATTCAAATGAAACATAGAACTTACTTACAGGAGTGACACTGAAATCAATATTCTCGATTTATCAAAAAACACAAGACAAAAACATGTTTGTAATTCTTCATTACTTGTTGAAATAAACCGGCAGCTGTTAAAATACTATCAGAGATGATTAAAAGCAGCAAAAAGTAGTGATTGCGACCGTCTCAAAATGTCACGTCGCCCATTAAAGTCGACTCGTGTGATCATTAAAAGTATTTTAATATGATCAAACAATTGAGGGAATTCGACGCCGTGCGAGCGAAGAGGAAAACGAAATCCTTCGTCCTCTCATCCTTATTCCTCTTGCGTGAAGCTCTCGTGCACGTGTGAATAACATCCGTGCATCACGGCATGTCGGTGGTCGTCGTCGTCGCCGCGAACACCGAAACCAGTAATTGGTCTTCCTTTTATGTTGGAGGAACATATGATATTGCTGAGAAACGATGGACGATTCCTCTCTTATTCTTCTACCTCTACCTCTACTTCTTCTCCCCCGTTTACACGCTTTCGCCGAAAATAGCAGGAAGCACAGATTCCTGCAAAATAATTACACATCCAACAAACGCAAATCAAATCAAATATACAATAATTGCGTCCATTACGATATGTGAAAGGTTTTAGACGATCCACCGTAAACACTTCATGTTTACGATCAGTTATGGATAGCTTTGGTAATACGATCTTTAAAACTGTCTTAATTGCCTTCATGCGCTAATTGATTCAGATATTAATTTCATTTTGCACTCTTAGAAATGAAGTCGTCAAGTTTCCAGAATTCTCATTACTATTATAGCCATGGGTAAACCTTCTGTATGTACACGTTTTCTATGAATTAAATCCCGCAACAATAGAAGTAAAGACAAAATACTTGGAAGTTCCTACTTTGGATGTAATTCTTATACAAAGTAGGAACAAGCAAATCAAAGAATGATTATATGCTTAACACTCTGCAATTGCAGAAATAATAAAGGTTTCTAAAAAATGCCGAAGAACAAATTCCTACCATTATTGGATCAAATTATTGATATTAATAAACAGTTCTTACTGGTGTTTTGTTAATTGCTTTTGGTTGCAATCGCTAATTGATTCAAGTTCAAACTGTTTTGTTCGCCTCCTCCGGGACCGTTGGAGGCGATCTTCTGCTCGAAATGAAGTAATTAAGTTACAGGCATCATCGTCGTCGTCGTCGTCGTTGCTGTTGCTGTTGCTGTTGTTGTTGTTATGCCATTGGGTAACAAACAACATGATTGATCACGCACGACGTGATTTATAATGTATAATTACGATACATCTTTATATCGATACGCGCCGCCTGTGTTTATTTGGCTGTCCTCCCCGACGGCGACCGAAAAGGAGAAACAAGAGAAGGCAGATGAAAAACAAAAGAACGTTGTTGATTCACCGGCAAAAAGGAGAAAAAAATAGAGAAAGCAAGAACGGCAAACAAGAGATACAAGTGAATATGGATGCACGAAGTCGGGATGAAGAGGATAAAAGAGCTTTCGTCCATTATCTGTTTGTATTCTTCATTATATTGCTTACCTACTACTAACACTACCACTACTACTACTACTACTTCCACTAAGAGCGCGTGTCCGTTTCGGTTACGCTTTTAATTATGCCGATCGGCTTATTTATGACTCAATTAACACTGATTTTAATTCCATCGATTATGTGGACAAGTGTATGTTAAATTCCCAACATTAGCCGATCAACGGCGCCGATAGAAAACTGTAATTAATGGATCCGCGTCGCTGCTTCTGCTGCACTCTTGGCACATCCTCTCTTCTTCACCTTACTTCTACCCACCAAACGTACAATAAAAACAAACATTCTTCGACGGCTTAATTCAAGGCTCTATAGCGCCGCATTCGGTTTGTTTCATTATTTAATCCCATAGTTTACGCTTTAGAGTATTTCTTCATTAAATACTGGTCGATGTTGAAAATATTAAAAATCACATCCAGAAGCCTAAGATTGATGATACATGCAAAGACATACGAATATATCATAAATTAAATTGAGCTTTCCACACTTTGGCAAGTGCTATGAGAAGAACAAGTATCATCGAGTAGTGAATGTGCACGCTTGTATTTTAAGATGTGCTACTAAAAGCCTCCATAAAGTAGAAGATTATAAATAAAAGTAACACCGTGAGAGTTAAGACTTGTGTAAAATGTGAATGTATTATGGCCATCGTAGCACTTTGGAGTGGCCATTAAAACAACCACCACCACCGAGCGTGTTGTGCTTTCTGTAAATAAGTCATCTGGTTCTTCTGGTTCTCTCCCGCGTTACCATTAATTACACGGCCGATTAGTTTCCGTGGTGGTGCGGTAGGAAACAAACGACGGACCGTATTCTCTCTTTCTTTCAACTTCAATTTACTTTTTTGGTCCTGAAAGTGCCTCTTTTCGGCTCCGGTTCATAATCAATGGGTTCCGGGGGACCGCGGCGATAGTGGAACCTATTATTTGTTGCGCTGGTACCGTCGTCGTGCGGCGCGCGATGCCCGCTGCAAAAGAGGAACGAGAAGATGAGGAGGAGCGAAGCGAAGGGGTTCCGGGCGTCCTTGAGCTGCCAAGAAACCACTAGACATCTTCATCTTCTCCTCTCTTCTCGTAGTTATATAAATGTATGTGTGTGTGTGTGTGTGTTTGGAGTCGTGCAGATGCCGACGACGGAGTCTGTGTTATGTGTGAGAGCAGAAGAGACGCTCCTTTTTATGAAAGGCTCGTCGCGCGCAGGGAGGCCCATCTTTCGCATATCACTTTTATTGTTTTCGCCATCATCATCGTCCACCACCATCCAGCACCTCCACTTTTGTCCTAATAAATCGCCAGCTTTGTTGGCTCGAAGAACAAAACCGCTTCGGATTTGGATCTCCGCCACACACATGCACACGCGAACGAACGCAAGATGATGCACACAATCGAGGCCATTATATCCGAGGCATCTCACACAAAAAAAAGAGAGAGATTGAAGGAGAACCGAAACCGCTCGCACGCTCGATGGCCATTGATCGAACCGAAGAAAACCATAGGAAAATCGTTGCCCAACAACAATTCCAAACAAATTGATTTAACCTATTGGCCCCTCCGACGTCTCACCGAAAAAAAACACAAGCTCATACAATGCAACATACACAAACATTAGCCTACTTTGGGCAACGTTTATAACAACCTGAAAATCAATATTCTAAAATTCGTCTTCATCTGCCCATCCAATAAATACGTTATTAATTACGCCGTGTAATACACGACATTTCACATCAATTAATTAACCTTTCTATATACACACAATGCACAACCATACAAACAAGATTATATTAATAAAAGCTACAATTCATTACGTTCAATTTATTAATTACTAATTTTTTCATAGAACTTGAAAAAAAACTAGAATATTGATCTAATAAATTTCCCACTAAACTACTTATCACCATCATATTAAAAGTTTCAACACAAACCACACATAATCTAAACAGGACCGCATACCGACATAATTAAATAAAGGATATCATTAGACGATTAATTTACCAATAATAATAAAAAGCCGATGAGGTAGGGAGAACACTTGGATTCCACAGTAAATCAATGCAAAGGAGGAGAACGGTGAAAGAAATCAACAGAGATCTTAATTACGTTTTGGCTGCGGACCGCGCGTTTCGGTGCAGAGACACATCTTCGCGGTGAACCCACTAATTGGTGATAAATTATTCAAACATCTTCCCAGAAACCATCCATCGCGGTAGCAGCCAACGGTGTTAACTCAAAAACTAACGATTTACCTATTAGTCAACCGAAAACCAATTAATCTCGTCATCTACTATGACCCGCATCTTCACCTTCAATCGCGAAACGAAAAACAGATATTGTTACCTGAGATAATTTCCGAAAATGCTATGGGTGTGTAACCGAAGCACGAGAAAGAAAAAAGGCAACGTCCGAACCAGAAGCCCGGAATAATCAGGTACGAGAAACGATCGTTAAAACAAAGAGGTCCAAAACAAAACAAAAAAAAAACTAGAGGAAACCGATGAAAAAAAACGTATCGAAACAACGACGATGAAGGACATATGTAGGCCATCATTTTGTTGTCGGTGGCAACCAATAATTAAGGTCAATAAAACGTCTTCCGACCAGCGCAAACCGAAATAAAAATTCAAGACTAAATTCAGTAGAATACAGTTGAAAAGACGATGATACAAACAATAATTGCACGAAGCGGACTCGTTATGTTTTCTAACCAGTAGAAATTGAGCCATTAAGTACGAAGTGGAGATTTGTAGAAAAAAAAAATGTGTCTCCTAAGGAGAAGTAGAATTGAGCCATCATCATCATCTAAATATGATTAGGAGTGCGCGACCAGACCCGGCCGCATTCCACGAATCTAAAGGTTCGCCGTTTACCGAAACAATGGAAACGCCTTTTCGAATGGATGCAGCAGCAACAGCAACAACAATATCCTTCTCTTCCACCTCGAAAGAATAATTTCCAATAATTGTTCAATTATTTATGCTGATTTGTCTACAGTCCGCTGCTATTATTTTCGGAGCTGAAGGCGCTGCTGCACTACCGGACTTCGAAAAATCATAAATAATAACTCAATTTACCGGCACGTCGTTTCGTCTTCACCTCGCATCATTTGAATTCCAAATTGCACCGACCTTGAGATGTCCCCGTAAAATAATCTTTAATTTCCAAAATTTCCAACAGCAAAACCATCAAACTAATTTAGTTTTTCGGTTCGTAACAAAACTCCTCTCCAAGTCCCACACATTACACATCGAAACGGTCGAAAAGTAATTTAGATCGCCTCGGGGTAGATAACGAATCGAGGTAATTAATTTGCAATTAGTTTGGAGGAATGCTCTTTCCTATCCATTTGTGAGTCAAATTTTTGAAGACGCCTGCTTTGCATACACGTACAAAAAGAATCCCCCACACGCGTTTCCATCAATTAAAAAAGACCACGGGTATAAATTCGTGTTCTTCCTGCAGACATCGCGCTTATGCTAATCCGAAATGAACAGCTTTTGTTGCCTCTTCCATACCGGGGCATACACACACACCTATTCGCAATTAAAAATAATTAGCAGAAAACAAACCGAAATGAACGGACAGGAGGAGAGGAATTAATAAATAACAGTTAGTCGAGGGTAATTGATATTTTCTCTCGTTGTTTAATTTAACGAAATTACACGTGCATAATAAATTCATCCTCGAAGCGCACCGCGGATGAAGAAGTGAACAAGGACAACGAACCCTGTGCTGGGCGGGTAATTTAAATATTTTATTATCATCGCCTGTTGCGCGACGGCAGAAAAGAAAAACGCTAATTTATTCTTCTTTTACACGGTAATTATCTCTCCGGGGTTAATTTAATTTAATAATCTGCCAACGGAATTAAACGAACTGTTTCAACAGATGCAAAAACAAAAATCAAAAACAACGTGAAAATGTGCAAAAGAAGGAAACGTAACGATTTTAATTGCGAGTCGACAGAACGGATATGGCACGAGGAAAGATTTGCTTAATGACGACAATTACAGTTACGTAACACTTGTTATATTGCATTTCATGTGCTTCTGGCTCTATTACATCCGAGCAAACGTTTCTCCTTATAGCTTTACAATTACAGGAAATGTGACTGTTTAAATTGGATCTTAAATTGGATTCTTGAAATGCGCAGATGATCTTTCAATTTTAGAATCAGACAAACGAAATATTCACGTTTCCAGCGTACAACATTATCATCATCATTATTCCAATATATTAATCCTAAAGTTTAAACTGCACTTTTATATATCCATTTCGTTTTCATACTCTGTGCTTGATTACATGAAATTATGATTTTCAGCACCGTTACAATCTTCCAATTACGTTTGCTTCTAATATCGCAAAACAGAAGCAAATCGTGGATGAAAAACGTTTAATGCTGTCACGCGATGCAATCTAGTTTTTACTTCTTCCAAACATATATGCGCGCATAGTAATAAACATGAACATTATTTTACCAACATTTTACTTGGAATCGGTTTGATCAATTGTTGTTGACAATTATTTTTGTTTTGTTTCAGGTGTCGACCGTTGTTGCTCCCAACGTGAACAACCTGAGCGACGACTCGACGGGTGATTGGTGGAGCGAAGTCGCCGAAGAGGACGCCGTCTCCGCCCTGCGTCTCGACGACGGAGACGGCGGTTTGTGGTCCGGCAATTTCGTGCCGCCTCCTCCTAGGCCCCTCTTCTTGGACGACACTGCCACCCCGGATGGAGTCACCACCTGCGACCTGTGCTCCTGGGCATGGCAGGATGGAAAGAGCACCTACACCCTGGACACGACCCTCGGTAAAACAACATAATACAACAAACATACTTACCATCATCAACAACAGCAATAATAATAATAATGAAGAAAAAAGAACACGCGCACCGAAAAATGCATCGCATGCACGATCTCCGCTTCACGGCGAGGACACAACAGGAAACCCCCATATAATTATATCTTCATCACGAAATAAAAAAACACCCAATTTAGCGAGGAATTCGCTGCGCGCACGAAAGCTGAATTTTCGTTTTGCCATCGTTGCTTTTCAAATAAGTAATTGCTTAATTAAGTTTCGTCATTTTCGAGGGTTTGTTACCTTGTTACGCAAAAACGTAATATTACATTTCCCCCCAGTGGGTGGTCTTGCAACCCAAAGATATTTCACATAAGCATTTAATTTCAATTCAATTACAACTCAATGATCCATAATCAAATTATATAAATATAAGAATTTTGCGAATCAATAACTAAAATATGTTATAAATAATTGAACGAATCTTAATCGTTTGGTTTCTTAAGGATTGAAAGAAAATTGATGGAGGTTTCTCCTGCATATAATTGCAAAGACGTACTAGATTTGTTCTTGAAATTGAGTGCTGTGCAATCATGTACATGATAATTCGTAGAAATTGAAGAAACCTGTACGCTTTGAGTGCTCGAGAATATCAAAAAAATGAGAAAAGAAGGCTTCGCGCGAAGAAGACTTGGATGGATCCTTAATTGGTTCCTCTGGCTACACAAGTGGATGACTTTCAATATTCCGAAATCAATTAGCCATTCCGATCAGATCCAGAGTCCTCGAAACGGGATACGTACACGTGTGCATTCATGGGAGAGTTGGCAACTAATTAGCGATCTCGGGGATCTCTGCAACATAGGCGGCGA
The DNA here is from genome assembly GCF_001412225.1 of Nicrophorus vespilloides. Classification (NCBI taxonomy): domain Eukaryota; kingdom Metazoa; phylum Arthropoda; class Insecta; order Coleoptera; family Silphidae; genus Nicrophorus; species Nicrophorus vespilloides. The sequence continues at coordinate 44,268 of NW_017095748.1, forward strand.
TCCACGTGGGAGTGCGCCTCTCACAAGAAAATACACATGCACACAGAGAAAGAGAGAGCGAAGGAGAGAGAGTTGCATAACGCTGGCGGTACCGCATTCCATCCAACGCTGTGCTTGGTGCGTATCTTCGCCACCTCTAACAGCTACGGAGAAGGCGCAAGAAAATGCGAGAGCTCACACACGCATCGTGCATTATATAACGAGATCCGACGGTTCTCTCGCCGCAACTTTTAATGAAGCAATTATCGTCAGCCGGAAATTCGAAACGCCCCGGGTGGAGCCGCCGCGCTTCAGCCGAAGAACGCCATCAATTTCGCAAATCAAGTTCAGAATAAACATCTAATCAACCTTTTGCACCTGCTCTACAGTTTATTGCTTGCTCTACGATGTCAGGTGCTCTCGCTGTTCTCGTCGCAGCAGACCTCCTGGAACTTGGCCACCTCCCGTCGCAGCTCGCGGATGACCATCGCCAGCGTTTCCGGATTGACGCCGGTCTCGATCAGTCTCACGCACAGCGTAAGGCATTCCGGATCGAGTCCGGTGTTCAGAATGTGCGACATCTCCAGGAGCGCCACGTAGCTCTCCTTCGCCTCGTTTATCTGCCTGTTGGACTCCTGCATCGTCCGCTCGCCTCGATCACCAACAACAAACTCACTGATTTATTATTTCGCTTTTACAAAATTATAATAAACATCCTGTTGCCATGGATATACCCACAAGCCCTGTTGTTTCAACGCTCTTGATTAATTACAACCACCACTCGAAATTTTCTCAGATCTAAAGTGTTGTAATGTTTTCATGTAATCTTCAAGTAGAAATGACCTTTCCCTTCCACCTTTCATTTTCATTCCACCTGAAAGGCATTAGCTATTAATCAGCATTGTTTTTATGAAGACATAAGACATCATGTCCGATGTTAATTAAGCGTAAATAATGGATGCAAATCTGAATACGAAATGAGTGCGAGTGCGAGCGGAGCGGAGGTGATCTGCATGTTTATTGATGTGACTCAATGCGAGTCGAATCATTTGTGGCACTTTTATCGTGCGGCAATCGCTCGTATTTATTACCATGGGACGCCTCGATTTATCATAAGCCTCGTTGTATCGTTGCATTCTCGTTCCGGCTTATATACAAATTTGAAATTATAATCCGCATATCCTCATCCTCCTTCTTCTCCTCTTCTGTTCGCTCTGCGCGCATTTCAATGAAATTTATACCACCGCAGTTTGTTTCCAATGCACAGACCGACCCATTTGTTAAGCGAACTGATGGAAATATAAATTCAAATCCGAATCCCATTAACATTATTGCAATTTCTTTATTGATGTCACGAGAATCCTCTAATGTTAGTCAATTCGTTGTTAATATATTCTCCAATTTCACAATAAACTCAAGTTTATAATATACATAATAATTGCATTAACATCTACGAATTCCATTGCTACACATTCATCACGAACGAAACGAGTCCAAACTTCCAAGAGTTTCTTATTTATTATCGCTATTTCCATGTATAATGTTTCCCACTACAAGATTTATCATTTCATACAAACGTCCGCTTCGAGAAGAATATTTTATTATAATTTTTACTTTTCTTTCAAAACATGTCTCACATACATAAATTTTGAATAAAACACGCATTTTATACGTGCTAATATCCAATATTTTTGTTATTGTTCATTTTATAAATCGCAAGCAAACAATAAGGGCTTTCGTCCCGAATGCATTGCAGCAGCATTGTGTACATTTACGAAATCGCGTTCCATTTATTACATTTTTTTTTATCCAAATTTTATTCCGGGCCCGCCGTGAATAATAACGTCCTCCTTCCAGGTAGTGGCGTTTGTATTTCAATGATGGGGGCAGGCAGCAAGCGTTTCTCGGTAGTAATTCCCTCGTCCAGAACAAATATTAGAGGAGAACATGTTTTCCACTCTCGTTTCAGCAAAGGCCGTGAGAAGATCCAACATTACCTCAGCAAGATTTGCAATAAGCTAAACGAATTATTTAATAAAGAAAGCATAATTTTTCCAAAACGCACAAAGAAGAAAGAGACCGTTGCGATCGTAAATTACGTAATGGAACGGGAGTCCGGAAGGGCAGAACCGATTTAATATTTTGATATTATGTTTGAAGATGAATGTGAAAACTAGTCCGTCGGTAATTAAAGAACTGTAGAGTTCGATTGTGTGTGTGTTTGCATCATGCTATGTTGTCTGACGGTGAGGAAACTAGGTGGCCCGAATTAACACTTTCTTTGTTCCAGAAGCTCCGGGAGAGTTGGGCTGGGTCCTCACCTTGGTCATAGTCTCATTAATATCGGCAGTGATCGGAGCCATCGTCATGATCGTCGTTCTGCAGTGTAAAAGGTAAGGAGGAAGAAATGGGAGTCGATCTTGCCGAGAGTAATTGAAGATGACGCCCACGAAAGCTCTCGCTTTCTCTTTTGGGAAAATTTTCAAATTTAAAAGCGTTGCCCGCGGAGGGATCCGCCGAATTAAATAAACGGTTTCATTATTTATACGCTCAGTCCATTAGAGGGAATGACTCTCCCCGTTCTCTCTTGCGCAATGCCCCACGTGGGCTCAAATTGAAATTCTAATTTTTTAGAAGCCAATCACATCACGGAAAGATAAACAAACTTGTTATTAATTATATTTGATGCGTCCAAAAGCCTACAGCAGTCGCACATTCTACAGTTGAAATCAGTGATAATTAATGATTAAAAACAATCTTCATTACGGAATTCATGATACAAAAACGAAGTACGAAAGATGCGAAATAACAAGATTCTGCACATAATTAAAATTCTCGCTCATTTTATAAGGTTTTTCAGTTTCAGCGATCGGGAATAAAGATTCGGGCTACATGCGTCTGGGGGCGACCATTCGCGCAATCAAAACAAAAAAAAACGAGTATTTTAATGTTTTAATCCCGAGGAGAGTTAATAAAATCGTTTAATTTCTTCATTCAATTACGAGAGCGAAAACGAGAGGTGGATCCTTTCATTTGCATCTCTTCCCCTGCGAGGCCGGTCGGCCGGCAGGCAGGCAGACCTCGAGTATATTAAGTACGTGCTGTTAAGTGCGAGCGAGTAAACGACGGTGTGGCTCGGGGTCGCAATTAAATAAGGCGAAGCAAATAATAAATTTGCCGAGCAAAAGGAAGAGTGGAGAGAAGAGGAGAGATGCGCAAAGCGAAAGCAAGAGGACGACAAAATAAGTAAATAAGAACAAGTGGGGAAATGATAAACACACGGGGCTGGTCCATAAAATCCTCTACTCCTCCTGGCATCGCGCTCCACCGATAAATAATAAAACGCATTTCGTTTTGGGCCTTTAATGAGGGTGACGTGTTTGGCATCGGACACGAAAGCGCTAATAAAACGAGTTCCTCGGCGACTCGTCCATAAACAAGGCGCGTATCAAAAAAAAAATCATTTTATTGAAAGGACGAAAAGGCGAAATTAAGGGAAGGAAACGCGGAGGCAGCAAGAGGAAGATGGAATGGTGGAAAGTAAGAACGAGTTTCTACTTGGTGTTTATAAATTAGATCCCGGCCGACGGCGGTAATCGATGTCCTTTTTTACTTTGCCCTTTCTGGCTACACAACTCCAGATATTTTCGAAATTATACTTCCCAAGAGACACCACTATAACATTACGGTAGCTAAATGAAATATATACCTATTATTTAAGAAAATTTGTTACCAAATAATTGTTATTGATAATTATCTTGACAAGTATTGGGTGAAGTAAAAAGTTCTGAACTTTAGTGAGCCATATCTCACGATTTATACTTTACATCTTGTCATTCTATACTGCGACTTAAAGGCGACATAATGCTTTAAAAAAAGTTCTTTGACAGTTTTGTATTTAGTAAATCCAGTTGTGTGTTAGAACGTTCCAAAATGTAATCGTCGAAAATGGTGATCGTCGAGTCGCAACGGCATGCGAACACTTATTCTATTGTCCAAGAACTGAAGATTATCCAGAAAACCGTTTGGAACTATTTGCATAAGGCGGATCTCAAGAAGAAGCTCGATGTATGGGTGTCACACGAATTGAAGCAAAAGAACCTTTTGGAGCGAATTGATGCCTGCGATTCTTTGCTGAAACGTAACGAAATCGACCCATTTTTGAAGCGGATGGTGACTGTCGATGAAAAATGGGTCACATACGAGGACAACAGGCGAAAAAGATCATGGTCCAACCGCGGTGAGACGGCCAAAACAATCGACAAGTCCGGATTAACGATCAAGAAGGTTTTGCTGTGTTTTTGGTGGGATTGGAAGGAAATCCTCAAATTCGGACCTATACTGTCAACAGCTGACAAGATTAAAGCAGGCGCTAGACGAGAAGATTCCAGAATTGTAAACAAGATGATGGTAGAAAACTAGCCTCAAGAGAGGCTTGTGAAAATAAGCTGGACAAGTTTTTTTACCAATAGAGAAGAGGATTTCTTCAATCGCAAAATTATGAAATTGCCTTCAAAATGGACAAAAGTTATCGAACGAAACGGCTCGTATTTGATCTAAATTCGAAAATTCTAAGGTTGTTAATTTCATCGTCGAAATAAAGAGAAAAAAGCTTCAGAACTTTTTACTTCATCCAATATATTGTGCAAATATATAATCAAAATATAAAGGAAAGTATCTAAAACTAATATTTTTGCATTTCTTAATAAGGAAAAGCATAAAGCCTTTTGATTGAGTCGTTTCAGTGAAAATTCAGTGTCCTGTCGAAAAGGAACAACTTCGAAAAACAAACAAAAAGGATTAATCGAAGAAGTACATAAACGTAGGTCGATCGTACAGATTTCTATCTCGTACACAGGTCTGTAGTAATTAAGTTACGGTCGAGTAAAGTCCGTTAATTTCCCATAAAACCGAAGGCAAAATCCATCCATTTTCGCGACACAATTAATTGGCCGCATCGAGACACATAAATCTAAGACCGATTAGTACCCGCATTCACACTCGACACGTACGAATAACAAAATATAAATAATTGCACACACACAAAAATTGGTGCAATTAAAATACGCTCTAATATAATTTATTATTGAGCCATTCATCAAATTGGATCGAACGCTTCAATTAACGATCTTATTGTATTAATAATTATCAAGTACATCGAGTAATATCGATTAAACTCGTGTAATTAACAGTATTAAGGATCGTCACAGACATCGAGTCTCGACAAATAAGGAAATCGCATAAATTACCAATAACCAAAGGAAACTCCAGATGGCTGCGTCCGATTTAGTAAAACTAATCAACATCGGTTAATTAAAATGATTATCGCTCCAAGACGAACTTCAATTTAAAGGCGTGCATAATTAGAATAAATTTACTTATGTAATTAAAGTTTTTTTTTTTTGATATAAACAGATGGAACAACTATCGAAATGTTGATTCATCAGAGATAATAACACTTGGAGGAACGTGATTTATGGGAGTCGATGAGATATAGATGAGATTTTTGTTATGCGTATTCGCGTGAGTTTCAAGATTAAGAGCAAGAAGAGCACCTCCCTCGTCCACATATCACTGAATATATAGATAGACAAACGCACAATGGACAATGGGAAAACGAAAAGAGCTAGAGCCGGGGTCGGCATTATGTAGTGTGTTATTGTCCATTACCGGAGGACGTCTCTAACGAACGAAATGTGTGGGAAGAAGGATCCAGGCCTATGGGCTTTTATGTGTGCTCGTGTACATGCCTTGTACATTATTATACCCTGAGACACATGAAAGGCGAAAACACGTAAACCTTTAACTGAATCGATGTTTCCCAGGAATTAATTTGAAAACTAAATGGATATTGCCTTGTAAATATATAACTAGAAATACGAACTCGAAATGCATTTCGGTCATTGTAAGATTTCGTTTGCAATTTAAAAAATGCTCGAAAAAGCAGTGATTTTACATTTCATTGATTTACTCGAAAACTATAATACATAGAATGAATAAAAAAGATGCATATGATTATATGCTGTAATGCTCGTTCCTTTTATAAAAGGGGTGGCGCCAAATGATTACATACTTTTGAGGGAGGCGTAGTAACATCAAGTTTGGAAACCACTGGCATATGTCAATTATGTAACTATGAACTGTGGGTTAACTTGTAGTGACATCTATTTTAGAATGCCTGAAGTCTAACGTTCAAACCTTTCTTTTACAAAATATGTTTCATTAAATAAGTGAAAAAAGCAATGTTTATGGATTTTGTACTATTGATAAGTGTTATAAATAAATATTATTAGTTATAAAAGAAAATAATTAATTTTGTAGTACGTTTGGTTGCCTATTTATAAATTTGATTTTTTTTTCTAAAAGTATTAAAAATCTTTTTAATTGAACAAAAAGCAATAGTCCTAATAATAATTAAGCCTAAAATATGTTATTTCTGTATTTGTACACAAATTTCCAAGTATATTAATAACATTTTTCTGTGCTTTATCATAAAGTATAAATTTTGTTAGTTACTTTACAACTAATGTTTAAAATATTGAATTTGATAAAATTAATTTTGAAAACTAGAAATGATTGATTTGCAAACCGATGCAGGAAACAAGTTTATACCTTAGGGAAAACATGATTCTTAAACATGGATCATATCTTAATAAGCAAATATAAATTATGTAACTATGAAGTGAGGATTAATTTAGTACACAAGACTTGTAGTGACATCTATTTTAGAATGCCTGAAGTCTAAGGTTCAAACGTTTCTTTTACATAGTATGTTTCATTAAATAATTAAAAAAAGCAATATTTATGCTTTCTGTACTATTGATAAGTGTTATAATTAAATATTATTAGTTATAATAGAAAATCATTAATTTTGTAGTACGTTTGGTTGCCTATACTAAATATATAAATTTGAATCTTTTTAATTGAACAAAAAGCAATAGTCCTAATAATAATTAAGCCTAAAATATATTATATCTGCATTTGTTCACAAATTTCCAAGTATATTAATAACATTTTTCTGTGCTTTATCAGAAAGTATAAATTTTGTTAGTTACTTTACAACTAATGCAGTGGTTTCCAAACTTGATGTTACTACGCCTCCCTTTAAAAATATTTTTCTCATTTCTCCATTTCATGAAATAGATCAAAGTTTAGCAGGCATTTGTAAAATTGTTCACTCTGACTAAATGAGAAAAAAACTTATCAATATTATGGATAGGAAAATAAATGTTTCGATTCATAATTTTTTCAATAATTTTTATTAAACGAATAAACAACGTTTATACAATTAATAAATTCGTTCAACAATATGGCAGCAAGACCACTTTCATAATAATTAAACTTAACATTCTCATACATCATCATCATTTTTTTTTCTGCATTATTTCCAATGTTTGAGTCTTCAATTCTCTATTATTATTAAACATTATTAATTACTAAAAAAAAATTGAGATTATTAGTTTTCTTTTTTCATATATATATCAACATTATTGCAAAGAACTTTTTGTCTTTTTTCTACCTGCTAAGAAACATTACTCGCTGAGATAGAGAGAGATTGAACAAACGGCATCAGTTACATATAACTATTTCCTCCACTTGCTGATCAGTTATTATTTGTTTAGTGTGGGTTTTCATTTTTTCTTCGTATCATAAAAAAATATAATGTAGGAAAGAACAATCACAATGTTTGCTTATTCATTTCGCTTTGTTTTGGATGTGAACGATGAGAATTAGACGTTGCACTTGTGGATGGAGCTTTCCACCGTTTCCCTCAAGCTGGCGATCACAGAACGTGAGCAGGGGGCGTTGATTATGGCAGTTCCTGACACAATCATGTTAGCACCGGCCTGAAAAATTGTTATTTTATTAATAATGATTCGTATTAATTGATTTGGTTGTGTGCTTACATCAGCGCAGGCATTGATTGTGCTCAAGCCAACACCTCCATCAACCTCGATATCCAAGAGTGGGTAGTTGTGCCTGAGCCATTGCACTTTGGGCATCATGTCTTCCATGAACTTTTGTCCACCGAATCCTGGCTCCACAGTCATGATCAAGATCATGTCAGCTTGATCTACGTATTGTCTGACAGCTTCTATGCCGGTGCCCGGTTTCAGAGCTAGGCCAACCTTCATGCCAGCCTCCCTGATCTTGCGGCAGGTCTTCATGATTTCAGTGCACGGCTCAATGTGGAAGGTGTACTGGTTCACACCAGCATCAGCCATGGGTTCAATCCACTAACAAAAAGTACATGAAAGTTTTGTATTCGATGATGTTGATGCCTCTCTCACCTGATCAGGATTGGAGACCATCATGTGGGTTTCGAAGAAGGCGTTCTTGATTTTCGAGCGTAAACATTTGACGATCGGATGGCCGAAAGTGAGGTTAGGCACGAAGTGGCCATCCATTACGTCCAAATGTAAATAGTCGGCGCCGCTGTCCAGCAGCCTCTGGGACTCCTGGTAGAGCTGAGACAGATCCGAGTTGAGGACGGACGGGCCGATCTTGCATTTCAATGGTCCTGCTGATGCCATCCTTCTTATTGCATTCATCTACTGCTACTGCGATCGCAACAAAAAAAACTCGCTGACTGGAAATGGGTGGAAACCGGAACACTTGTTGCACGTGGTGTGCAAAGTGGAACGGAGTGGAGGCAGCAGCAGAAGCCGCCTATCTATCTAATGGGGAATCCTGAAGAAGAACGGGAATGTCCCTGAACGTCTTTGACACTGACCCAATTCCTCAAGGCTACAACTATTTCCCCAAAATATTCCGAAAGAATTACATAAACATCATTGCCTAAATCGACGCAACTGTGATAAGAAAAACATAAAACTGAACAACGTATTTCAATATCTTATTCAACTCCAATAGATCATCAACAAATTCATCGAAAAATCTAAATATAAGAGATTTTTTTTGTATTACACTACATTTACTATTAGTTAATTATCATTTAAATTTAAAATCAACCCTAAGAATTGCTACACCCTCCTGTTCAAGCTACTGCCGATAGAGGAGGCTGCTTGAACAATTCCTTACATTAACAGTTTCAATATTTCTTAAGAAACCAGAAGAACTAATCAAGTTCAATTACAATTTTTTATTAAACTATAATAATCTTCTTGACTTCATCAAGAATTAACACAATTAGTATTCAATTTACATAATTTTTTTTATAGTTTTGCTTTAAATGATGAAATCAAATTATCTTAACAATATTTACAATAATTTAGCTAAATTTAGTTGATTCCTATACAATTCTCTAAGTATATTTTGTAGGAAAACTATTATCTACTTTAACTCAAAAATATTTAATATTTATTTATTGCGGTTGAAATAAATTGCGTGTATGAAATAGTATACTAAATCGATTAAATATTATTCACTTTATACATTTTTTTTTTGTAAATAAATCTCAATAAAATAAGTACCTTTTATGTAGGATTCACATTATTTTTGTGTTTTCACTTAAAAAGGATGTAAATTTATGGTGCGTAATAAAAAAAAGGGAAATTAAGGGTTTCGATATAATAAAAAAACATACGATTTTGTGTGTTTCTCCCCCAAAAACACGCTTCTGCTATTATACACGTAGGGCATTCAAATCTGCGGTCGAAATTTTTTGTTAATTTCAGAGTAAAATTGATGTTTTTTTCTCTTTGTCGTTGAAGGTTCGTTTGACAAATGTCTGCACGTGTCGCGTACATTCGTCCCCCATTGGACAATTTTAAAGAGGCGAGAATTTATTAGAGAAAAATAATTTGGTTTTTGTGGAAAGTAAATAAGTCGAGGCGGAGGGAATGAAAAGGGCATCGTCGCGCGAGCGCCCTTTTGTGTATGATGTGATGCTCCCACCTGGCTTCGACGGCCCCATGCGTCCATCCGAACGTAAAATCACCAGAAAATTGCCGAAAAAGTGCACATTTTTTTCTCTCTCTCTTTTTGCCCCATTCTGCGTAATAAAATTAGATGAATTAGGAGAGGGTAGAAATGGGCCTAACAACGTGAAGGATAGTTTTGGAGAGGGTCCACTTCATGACTTTTACGTAAGCACTACAATTTGCAGCGTTGCGGATCTAATCTTTTCGGGACCGGAACTAACGAGGATGGTTCCCATTCTCGTTTCTTCTCCATACACGCACGCATTCTCTCTCTTGTGGGGAATCTTGTGAAACCGCCGAATTTCACGCAGACTTGTCCAACGGTTTCGCACTTCGTAACATCCACTCACACAAAGGAATTTAACACTCGGATCAATTTATCAACGTTCTTAACGCACTCGAAAATTGCTGACAAATTTCTTTTATTGCTCAAAAGAAAATTCAGTTGGAAGTGAACATAATTCACTTAAGGGATGTTCTTTGTAATCTTAACATTTACAATCTCTAAAATTTAATTATTAATAAATAATTATCATCATAATTTGTTGAATTCCTTTTAAATATTAAATAAGTTAAAATGTTAATAGTTTTGTAAGAACAATAATAATTTTTGCTGTTTTTATAAATTTTCTTGAAAATTTGACAAAACGGAGGTAATTTTAAGAAAAAATATATGCAAAACATGAAAACCATATAGAATTGTATCAAAAACTAAAAAATATTTACAAATTTTCAAAAAAAAATTTATATTCATAAGTATTAAAGTTTTTCAGTTATTAGAAACATTGATTAATTACGTTGAATCAATTTATTCAAATATTGTTTAAATTCTTTAAATTTTGTATAAAAATGATTACAAATCCGACAAATAATTAGAAGAAATAAAGCCTTAGAAGAATTTTTAAGAATTTGAATGATTTTCAAATTAAATTTAATTTGGAAATAATTAAGTATTTTTAAAAATTAAAATGAAAATATCATTTTTTTTTAAATATTGACTTTATATTTATGATAAGTAAACGTTTTAAAAACCTCAATTTATGAAAATTCTTTAAATTTTGTTGAAAATATGAAAAAACGGAGATATAGTTTTAAGAACAAATATATGCAAAACGTGAGAATTGTATCAAAAACTAAAAAATATTTACAAAATTTTTAAATAATTTCATAAACATTAAAGTTTTTCAGTTATTAGAAACATTGATTTACTACGTTGAATCAATATATAAAAATATTGTTTAAATTCTTTAAATTTTGTATAAAAATGATTGCAAATCCGACAAAAAAAAATAGAAGAAATAAAGCCTTAGAGCAATTAATTTTTAATTGAAATGAAAATATCATATTTTTTGAAATACTGACGAAACGTTTTAAAAACCTCGATTTATGAAAATTCTTTAAATTTTGTTGAATATTGACAAAATTTTATGAACAACAAAATGTTATTTGAAATGTAAATTTTGATATTTTTGAAAAAAAATCGATGAATTTTCGATATGTAAAGTTTATAGAAATCCTGAATTGTTGCTCAAAATCAATGTTTTCATGTTTTCATCTTTGAAAATTATTTAAATTTTGATTTAAACCAACACATTTTTATAATCAAAATTTAAATTTTAAAAATATAGTTTTAGAAACACTGATTTTCATAAAATTTCAATGAGAAACAAAAGTTTGAATACATTTCTTTCTAGTTAATATATGTATTAAGTGTATAATTAAGTATAAGCTATGAATTTTGTCAGTTAATATTTATACAATGTGTTATTTCTTATATTTTGGTTGTTGTCATGTGAACTTCAATTATACGATTACAGGAATTAAATTAACCGTTTATTGTGCTGACTGAAGGAAAGCAGTCGACAATGAATCGACGAAAAACTGTTTCCCACTGTCGAGAAACGCGGGCACGTGTCTTTCAGAAACATAAATTTTAAATAGCCAATCGTTTGAAGCGTTTCAACACACTTTGTGTCTGGTTAATTAGCGGGTTGTTCCTCGAACCATTGCATCCGGTTCTGGTGGAAAGTGTGCGGGGGATGGAACGAGTAGCGTCCTATTGCGACACGCGTCCGACGCCCTTTGCAAAGAAGGACCTAATCGACAGGAAATTAAGTCGCGTGTCGCGTCGTGTCGGTGCGGTTTTTCCAACACAAATCCCCATCGTTGACTCCGTCGTTTGCCGGCGTCGACACGCAATTTAACTCGAATCAATATTTCATAATCATCTTTCATAACATCCGATGTTGCAACCCTTTATGGAAAGACGGAAAAGCGCCCAAAAGAATTAACAACCATTTACTTATCACGTTACGGTTTAGAAACCCTGGGAATTTTCGTTCGCTCGAACTTTCCCAGAAAACTTAAATTATAAATCAAAAAGTAACTTAATTTATTTTGACTTCATTTTACTATAAATTCTAACAGTATTTTTTTTAAATAGTTGAATAAAAATTATAATATATAATTCTTTACATTTTGTTAAAAAAAACTTGACAAAAACCACTGCAATTTTCTTAAAAATTAAACAGTTTAGTTATTTTTTATAAAAAAACGTTAGTTATATCAAGTTTTTAACAAAATTTAATGAAATATGTAATTATTATAAATAAGTATAGTTTTTTTTTTAAGTAGTATGAAGAAATACATTGGTTTGAATTGATTAAAAGACTACGATTTTTGCATATAGAAAATGTATGTATATAATAAATTTCACTTAGTATTCATATAATTTATATACATAAAGTAGACTTTTATTGTGTGACTGAATTAACTTTCCTGTCGATTCGGTTTAGAAACCCTGGGAGTTTTCGTTCGCTCGAACTTTCCCAGAAAACTTAAATTGTAAATCAAAAGTAACTTAATTTATTTTGGCTTCATTTTACTATAAATTCTAACAGTTTTTTTTTTAAATAGTTGTATAAAAATTATAATATATAATTCTTTAAACTTTGTTAAAAAAAAACTTGACAAAAACCACTGCAATTTTATTAAAAATTAAACAGTTTAGTTATTTTTTATAAAAATACGTTAGTTACGTCAATTTTTTAACAAAATTTAATGAAATATTTACATTTGAATCAAATTATTTCAATTGCATTTGAATAATCTTTAATTATTGCAAATGTAATTAAATATAGTTTTTTTTTTCAAGTAAAATGAAGAATTCATTGGTTTTCTTTTAATTGATTAAAAGACTACAATTTTTTGCATATAGAAAATGTATGTATATAATAAATTTCACTTAGTATTCATATAATTTATATACATAAAGTAGACTTTTATTGTGTGACTGAATTAACTTTCCTGTCGATTCGTTTCGCGGCCAATTCATTATCGAGAAAAAAAAACATGTAGTATTCATTGTGTTGCAAATGTTGCTTGAATTGTTGATGCGATGGTCGGAGGGTCGAAAAGTGGAAACTCAATGGCACAGAAGGACCGTCTGCTTCTCCCCATACGAATTAATTTATT
>NW_017095749.1:0-10132 GCF_001412225.1 Nicrophorus vespilloides
GTCAGCCAAAATTCTGTTTAGGCATCGAAATCAACAAGACAAGACATGCACCTCACGCAATCCAGTTACATACGAGAATTATTGGAAAAAATCAATATGATTGACTGCAAACCCGTATCAACACCTCTTATCGTAGGTAACATCCTGCATGAATTCCAAATGAACGAAAAAGACTAAGAGCCAAAGCAACCTTACGGTGCCCTGGTAGGTGCACTCATGTACCTCGCAGTAGGAACTCGACCGAACATCGCCCGCGCAATGAGTATCCTGTCACAGTTCAATTAGAGAAATAGCAATATCCATTGGATCGCCGCAAAGAGCATAACATTGCGAAAATAAAATAAAAAAGCTTTTTCAGCATCCTTTAATAATATACTAATGGAAATCTCGGAGAGAACAGAAATTAAAGATTTATTTTTCATCTTGTCATAAAAACTAATGCTGGCTGGATTCCGCGTAGGGATCGCGAAAGCGGTACCTTTCGATTCTTTTGATTTTAAAAAGTTTTTAGCATAAGCTTATGGTAAAAGGACCAATTAATTTTATAAATTGTAAAAAAGTACAAGAAGAACTCTCACTAAAATTGATGAGCATGAAAATTTTAGTCATTTTCAAAAGACTAGGTAGAAATAAACTGGTGTCATCAGAACATTGTCATTGAAAAATGATATAATTCTCCGCAACATATTAATAAATTTATAAATAACATTGCGAAATTAATTTCGAAAATAAAGAAATTATAAAGTCTTTTTTTTAATTGCTGAAGATCTATAAAAATATGTCTTGTATTTTTCAGCTTCCTTTAAGAATTTGCTAATGGAAATCTCGGAGAGAAAAGAAATTAAAGATTTATTTTTCATCTTCGAATCACTAGTATTGAATAGATGAGTACAAACTTTACATGTTTCCAATTTATTTACACATAAATAATAAAAAATGTTATTAGAGCTGCATTAAAGTAATGATGATAAAATTACAGAAATTCATGTAATAAACATCCGGATGATAATAATAAACGAAAAGGTAAATCAACAAATGGATGGAAGGGAGTAAACACATTCGGTCGCATAAACCCATAAGATGCGCTAGCATTTGCAAGAGTAATGCAATTAAGAGGAGCTATAAACCTCTGCAACTATGTGCATATTTACTTAAGTTCAATTTAAGTTTCCTGCTGCTTCTCAAAAACATCTCACGACATCTGTTCACGAGGAACAGTTAAAACTTAATTATCATACACAAGTTTTGATATTTTCATTAAACAATTCCAAAATAATAAACAAAAAAAGTCACTTTTTAAAAAATTTCAATCATCATTTAGATAAATTTTGTATTTCATAAGAAATATAATCAATAGTTTAAACATCATTTCTACCTATACAAGGTATAACTTATTTACATACTTTACATACTTTAATCCTTTCAAAACTATTGGGACAATATGTTTTTTGTCCACAAAACTTTATTTTTAATAATTTCTATTTAAAAAAAATCAGACTTGATGCTAATAAAAAACTATTCCATAATAATAGTAAATTATTTTGGAAAAGAAAAATATACATTTTTTATCAAATAAAATTAGAAATCATAGCAGTTTTCTGCAGGAAATGTATTTCTTACGTAATTTGAATAGTAGGAATGAGAAGAAATTTCAATATATAACCCCCAACCCCTTCAAGTTTTTCATCGCATCCCCCAATCTTTTAACACATTCAATGTGTATGTGCCAAACATAAGTTGGGAATGTCTTATTGTACTTTGAGAAATAGGTGTTGCATCGATAAAGTTTGTCGACGGGGACGACTCTGAGCACACGGGAGGATACGTGCTACCGAGGCCACCTGCTTTGTGAATAAATTGGTCCACATTCACAGCATCTTGTGCAATCCGCAATGGCTTTCTTATTTGAACATCGTTTCCCCACATAACTGATTTATTATTAAAACAACAATTCAAATATATAAAAGATTAATAATAACTATCCAAATATCAAATATGGATTGGAATAGAAAAGGCTTTAAAATGAGATGATGATAGTATACAATGCCCGTTGATTTTCTACGTGAGCTCGAAATTCTGATACAAAGAATGGAATGGAATGGGAAGGTAGTCCAGTTATACCGTCCTATGGGAGGCGGAAATCAATATGATGTATTAAACAAGACGGCATCCGGTCTACGACATAGACGTGACCACGGTGTCGAGCGACTTTCGAACTTGGGGGGATCGAACCAGATACAAACAATATTTAATCCGCGGCTGGGGGAGACTTTGACGGCCACTTTAATCCCCCCATCGTGGACAGAATTCCAACACGTCGCTGTTTTCCTTTCATTTATTTGCGCACATTTTTTTCCTTTTTATCCACCTCGTGTCCATCAAACACTCTCCGCGGCTTTTCAAGCTTAAATACTACGGCAATGGAGCTGTCAACGTCAGAAATGCAAGACTAGAAGCAGCTAAACTAACTTGGTGACAACATACAAGTTCATCAATACAAGAAACAAAACATTCTTAATTTACTATGATAATACCAATGATACTATGAGTAATACCAAAACAATAATTCAGAAATAGAACAAATTTAATCTGCTCTCAACAAAAATTCTCAAACAATAATTCACAAGTCGAAAAAATACTTAAAAGTCAAAATCATCCAATATTCTCTCAATAAAAATTATCAAATAATAATTTAGAAGTCGTACAAAAAGTCAAAAGTCAAAATAATTGGAAATTAATTTAATATTTCGAGGATTTAAAAAATAAATAAATATAAGGATAATATTAGTTTTGAAGTGTATCATAATATGAATACAGTAATAATGGCTATTAATTATACGTGAAATTAATTTCCGATCAATTACAGGCAGTGACAAGGACACTCATAACCGGATGCAACGGAGAATGCCGCAACATTTTGCCGGCAGTAAATTAAGGAGAGTTCCGCGTTAAATCAGATTAGGGACGGTTTCGTCCTCAACCGAGCAAACACTTGTTAACACTTTTCGAAACTTAATTAATTTTCATCGCAGATTTCCTAGAATTCCACAAGGGAAAACCATGCGGATTAACACACAATTCTGTCCCGTTTTTTGCTCTGTATCTTAGGTCTGCATTGCAAAAAAAAAAAGTTCATTATTCAACTTTTCAAATAGTTAATAGAAATTCCACGTCATCAAGTGACTAAAGTTGAAACATGTTACAAGAAACATAGTGAATATAAAAAAATAGTAAATAGAAATGCCATGTAATTAAGTGACTAAACTTGTATTACAAGTTACAAGAAACATAGTGAATATAAAATATTTGTTTTAGAAGAAAAAACAATTAAAAGATTAGTACGTAATAATAAATATTATTTAGGAAATATTATAAAATAATAGTGCAAATTTATACATCAAAAAAATGTATGTTTTAGAATAAAATTTAGATAAGACTACTATTCAAAATAGTAAAAGTATATAAAACAAATAAAAATGAACCAAAATAATAATGGTAAAAAGAAACATATTTTTGCTTTCAGTATCACCAGTAGAGAAGAAGTGAAAGAAGAATATTTCGAGCACAAACATCCAAAACATGAAATATTTATTTTTTTAATCAGAATATTTTTTTACAAAAAATAGAAAAAAGAAATACCATGTAATTAAGTGACTAAACTTGTATTACAAGTTACAAGAAACATAGTGAATATAAAATATTGGTTTCAGAAGTAATTAATTTAGAAGAAAAAACAATTAAAAGATTTGTACGTAATAATAAATATTGTTTAGGAAATATTATAAAATAATTGTGAAAAATACATCAAAAAATGTATGCTTTAGAATAAAATCTTGGTGATACTACTATTCAAAATAGTAAGAGTAAATATTTATTTTATTATCAGAATAAAATTTTTAAAAAATTAGTAAATAGAAATGCCACGCCATCAAGTGACTAAACTTGAATTACAAGTTATATGAGACATAGTGAATATAAAATATTAATTTCAGAATTGATTAAAAAAAAAACCATCAAAATGTTAGAAAATAAAAATTAATTATGTTTAGAAAAATATTATAAAATTATATTTTATAGACATCATCAAATTATGCTTTAAAGAAGACCAGAAAAATAAAGCATAATAATAATGGTAAAAAGAAACATAATTTTGCTTTCAGTATCACCAGTAGAGAAAAAACAAAGAAAAATATATTGAACATAAACATTCAACACACGTTTATGAAAATATAAAATATTTATTTTATTATCAGAATACAAATTTAAAAAAATTAGTAAATAGAAATGCCACGTCATCAAGTGACTAAACTTGAATTACAAGTTATATAAGACATAGTGAATATAAAATATTCATTTCAGAATTGATTAAAAAAAACCATCAAAATATTAGAAAATAAAAATTAATTATGTTTAGAAAAATATTATAAAATTATATTTTATATACATCAACAAATTATGCTTTAAAGTAAAATTTAGATAGACAACTATTCGAAATAGTAATAAATTAATAAAAGAAAATTAGAAAAACTTCTTGCTTCTACAAGAAAATATGTAGAAAATGAAACAAATTAATAATGGTGAAAAAAAAATAACATATATTTGCTTTCAGTATAACCAATTGAGAAAAAGTGAAAGGAAAATATATTGAACATAAACATTCAAAAGACATTCATCAAAACATCAAATATTTAATTTTTTAATTAAAATAATATTTTTTTATCAAACGACTAAACAAGATTAGAATAAAAAAATAAATTTAGTTTAAAAAAATATTATAAAATAATATTGTATTATATTGTAAAATATTCTTTAATGTAAAAATGTAGATAGACTACTATTCAAAATAGTACGAGTTGCTAGGACAAGGGTATTTTGTTTTTTTTGTATTATTTTTGGTAGGTTTTCGAAGTGTGGTTAAATGAAATGTAAGATGAAATTGGGCGGACGGTGTGATTGGTGTTCATAGGAGTAAATTGTTATAAAACGTTGTCTCCTCCTCCCGCGTGTGTAATTGTATGTTGGACGACCATGGGCATGGACGCACCGACAACTTAATCGACCTAATGAACATGGCTGTCCAATGGAACAGCGAACAAATCGTTTAATTACACCATAGTCCAGAGGATGCGACATTCTGCTCGATTCGCACACAGCAGCTTCCACTTGGAATCTAATATCACACAAGCCAAGAACCCCTCGTTTGCACCAACCCCTGTGGCACACACACATACACCACCCACCACCCAACCTCGAACAGATATATACTACTACCACTTGCCTTGCAATCTCGCTCGACCATATTTCCATTTGAAATCTCATTCACTTTATGGAATATATTTGGTAATCTCAGACCAACAATATTCACTCGCCCACAAGGAATCTCCACCGCTTATTCTACACCTGCTACTTCTTACAACATTTATGTTAACCCCTCAACAACACGAAACACCCCCGAAGCTAAATACAAATACGAATTCCTTAACTATTGTATCTAGTTTAGATAACAAAAATTCATATGCAAGTATTAGTTAATAAATTTGGGGGTAATTTGCTCATCAAAACACTCTTTTTTAATCGGATTCTTCCATCAAATTACTAAAAGGAATTTTTGCTTCAGCCTTCATTTTATGATTAGAACAATAAAACTCAGAACATGATAGATCATTCTAGCGAGTGGAAACAATGAAATCTGAGTAGAGTTTAAAAACTTATTCCAATCAGCTTTAACGTGGAAATTCCGTGAGCTAAACGATTTTTCTATGAAAAGAATAAGATATTTAAATGCAGATTTTCACTTGCATCTTATCTAAAAGCAGCTTTATTTATATGGTAAACGGGAGTTAAGCGATTTTCAATAGAGCGAAGGTCATCATTCGTAATATGCCGCCCCCGTTATTACGCCTCTGAAAAAACAGGGGATACACTCTAATGTAAATCCGCCTAAGGGGGTCGGCAGAAAAGGGGGAAAGAGATGCTGGCAAATGGGACATGGGGGGAGTCCTGGATAAATTGTTCCGGTCCCATGTGCTATGAACAAATAAAAACACTCGAAGTGGATTTATTTTAGAAGCTTCACCATCAAAATATATTAAAACGTTCGTTTTATTTGTATTTGGTTTCTACCCAATTTCTTGGAACTGAATAAAGTCAATATCAGACAATTCTTGTCTATGGTTTAAATACATATTAATTATTAACATAAAATTTTGTTAAAATATATAACAAGTACATCAGTATATGTTTGCCTTGTCGCAATAAATTTATGCAATTAATAGATGAAAAGATTTGAAATTTGTAAAAAATTATTTATTATAAATCTGTACTTTTCGTCTAGTAAAAAACTGCAAAAAATAAAGACAAAAAAATTACATAATTTTCTTTGCTTCTCTGCTAACCGTATTAAATTTTTAATAAAATTTGCAGATAAATATTATTTGTTTTTATGCATTTTACCAAATATTTAGGAAAATGTGCGATGACAGTAATTGTAATATTTACGAAAAATAAACCAATAGTTGGGAAAAAAATAAAACGCAGAAAATTCAAAAGTCCAAAATTAATAAAGAAAAACTCAGGAAATATTTTCTTTATATAAATAACTGAGACATATACTCCTTGTTACTGCTTTCAGCGAAGGATACGTAAAACAAGTTGAGAATAGAGTTAATTTTAAAAATGTATATGGAAACTAATGACCATGTCAATAATAGAAATTAAAAACGAAAACAAAGATGTTGATGTAAATAATCATCAGGAGTTGAATGCTCCTTGTTACTAACATTAGGTAACAGATAATATAAGAAATGTTAATTAAAAAAGTACATTTTTTTAATTAGAAAATATTAGGAACATAAATAAACGTGTCATTAAAACAACGTTCAAGCAGAAATGTTAATAAATAAAAGAGATAAAAGTTAAAAAAATGCAGTCCGGGGAATCCCAGAGATGCCCTAGTATTGTTCTATATACTTGGGACTGAAATATTAAGTCGACGATCTGCACCACAAATACAAACAAACAAACTTTCCCGAAAAACAGAATCCTCAACGACGAAGAGTGAAAAAGTTAAGTGACATCCTCGGTCTACATAAAACTTTAACCAATCCGATATTCCATGAACAAAAGCAATGAAGAAACGTTGGGAATTCGGAAGGATCAGAAGAAAATCAAACTAAGCCCGGAAGTTTTTTAATTTTCCTTCGACGCTAATTAAAATTGCATCTCATTATTGATTATCCTTCATCCTTGGAACTAATTCGTGTTTCGGCGCTCGCACTTAATGTAATTGCCTCACTTCAAATCGATTCTCCAAAACTAAATTCCATTCTGTGAATCAAACATAGTTAAACCTATGTTTAAAAGTCGGGACATTAAACTACACAACAGATTTTTTTTTAAAGATTCGCTACAAATGCGAATAACTTTTAAAGCAAAAATATTTAGAAAATAGTCATATGGTAATAATAAAAAATTACATCTTACAAAGCTGGAAAAAATTATCACCGAAAATGTTGATAAAAAAGGAAAATATATATAAGATAGAATAATTTATCTGTTATTACTTCTTGTAAAGAAAATAGTAAAAATTGTACTTTAACAACGATATATTTACTTTCAAAACGCTAAACTTGAAATTTTTTCAAAGATTTGGAATTCAATTTATAGTAAAAACAGTAGTAAAAACACTAGTAAATTTTTACAATTTTTCAGAACATCAACTGTAAAAAGTTTTATATAGATTTTTTTTTGTTATTTCTTGTTAAAAAGAAAATGTGAAAAAATACATTTAGTTTCAAAATACTAAAGTTGAAATTGTTTCAATGATTTTGAATTAAGTTTATTACAATAGTAATAAAAAGCCAATACATTTCTCTAATTTTTCAGAACATCAACTGCAAAAAACTGTATTTTGTTATTTTTTATTTCTTGTTAAAAAGAAACTGTGAAAATGTGAATTTTCATGGGATTCAAACCAAAAAAAAAAGAACATGTGAATTTTCATGGGATTCAAACCAATCAAAATTTGTTTTTTTTTTGTGGAACTCCAAAGAAAGGAAAAAGAGCATGTGAATTTCATGGGATTCAAACCAAAAAAAAAGAGAATGTGAATTTTCATGGGATTCAAACCAATACTGTTATTGTAGAACTCAAAGCTAAGATTCGAACAAGTGAATTTTCATGGGATTTAAACCAATAAAATTTGTTTTTTTTTTGTGGAACTCCAAAGAAAGGAAAAAGAGCATGTGAATTTTCATGGGATTCAAACCAATAATGTTATTGTAGAACTGAAGGCTAAGATTAGAACAGGTGAATTTTCATAGGAAACATTTTAAAAAAAATTTCTTAATTTTTAGATATCAATGATAAAACATAAAACAGAGTGAAAACTTTGAAAAGTAAAAGATTTTTTATTGAAATTCAAATCAATAATTACATGAAATTTTAATAGACATCAAACCAAATCATGCAGGGTGGAAACATCCCGTGAGGATAATACGGTAAGGGCGGCGTAGGCAGAGATCAACTTGATTAGACAATGAAGTGAGGTTGTGTTTGACACGGGCCGAACAATGGGCGCCCATTTATAGTTGCATAAATCTCTGCTCCGTTCATAAACACCGCCGCCCGGGGACGGCGATAAATATATCGAAAATCAAATCTAAAACCATTATCGGAAGGTTAACAATGAATTCCAACCATCCGCCGCCACCGTTAACGAGACTACATGATCAGGTTAAATGCAATAAACCAATCGCAGATTCCATCACGAACATTTATATATATATATATACATATTTGTATTTTGGAAAGTTTCAACCACCATTTTTTTATCAAACCACCCCTTTTGGGAATTTATTACATTTGCTGGTCTGGCTTGTAATATTAATTAAAGGTCCCGTTATCGCTCCCCCTTTCGCAATGGGCGCGCCACTTAACACTCCTTAACATCGCATGAATGTTGCCCTTTTAGTATCAGAGCTCTGAATTGTGGAACACCATCTATCGCTGCTACCGATCGCTATCTAAACTCTATAGCTTTCATTGAACGTTCTTAGCAGCCAGAGGTAAACAACCTCAAAAGGTCTTACTAATTGCATATGAGATCATCACAATTTTTTCAAAAAAGAATAAAAAAGAGAGTAAAGAAAATGAAATATAGAACATAAATTAATAAAATTTTCGAAAATTTGTAACGTATACAAAATAAGGCATTTGTAAAAAAATTCATAAAAAAGAACAAATTTTAAAAAAATGTTGTAGGTGTCTCACTAATTATGGTTAAGATCAAAACCAAAGTGAGGAAGAAAATAATCCAACTCAGGAAATTGAAGGATTTAAGCAAATGTCGAATAAAAACACAGAACAAAAATTGTGTTTTCATATTAGCAACAAATAGGTGTCAGAAATAAGGCGTTTGGTGAAATTCCAAAAAGTAAAAAAGAAATTTAAAGTTTCCAATTGTAGCAGAATAAAATTGCTTTGAAAAATAAATTCTTAGCAGCCAGAGGGAAACAACCTCAAAAGGTCTTACTAATTGCATATGAGATCATCACAAATTTGTCAAAAAAGAATAAAAAAGAGAGTAAAGAAAATGAAATGTAGAACATAAATTAATAAAAATTTCGAAAATTTGTAACGTATACAAAATAAGGCATTTGTAAAAAATTTCATAAAAAAGAACAAATTTAAAAAAAATGTTGTAGGTGTCTCACTAATTATGGTTAAGATCAAAACCAAAGTGAGCAAGAAAATAATCCAACTCAGGAAATGTAGGATTTAACCAAATGTCCAATAAAAACACAGAACAAAAATTGTGTATTCAGATTTGCACCAAATGGGTGTCAGAAATAAGGCGTTTGGTGAAATTCCAAAAAGTAAAAAAGAAATTTAAAGTTTCCAATTGTAGCAGAATATAATTGCTTTGAAAAATAAATTCTTAGCAGCCAGAGGTAAACAACCTCAAAAGATCTTACTAATTGCATAAAATCATCACAAATTTTTCAAAAAAGAATAAAAAAGAGAGTCAATAAAATGAAATGTAGAACATAAATTAATAAGATTTTCGAAAATATGTAACGTATACAAAATAAGGAATTTGTAAAAAATGTTATAAAAAAACAAATTAAAAAAA
>NW_017095749.1:10208-11414 GCF_001412225.1 Nicrophorus vespilloides
TAAAATAAAATGTAGAACATAAATTAATAAGATTTTCGAAAATATGTAACGTATACAAAATAAGGCATTTGTAAAAAAAAACAAATTTAAAAAAAATGTTATAGATGTCTCACTAATTATGGTTAAGATCAAAACCAAAGTGAGGAAGAAAATAATCCAACTCAGGAAATGTAGGATTTAAGCAAATGTCGAATAAAAACACAGAACAAAAATTGTGTATTCAGATTAGCACCAAATGGGTGTCAGAAATAAGGCGTTTGGTGAAATTCCAAAAAGTAAAAAAGAAATTTAAAGTTTCCAATTGTAGCAGAACAAAATTGTTTTGAAAAATAAATTCTTAGCAGCCAGAGGTAAACAACCTTAAAAGGTCTTACTATTTGTATATGAAATCATCATACATTCTTTAAAAATAAAATGTAGGACTTAAATTAATAAAAATTTTGAAAATTTGTAACTTATACAGAATTAAGTCCTTTGAAAAAATGTCATAAAACAAGAAAAAATTAAAAAAATGTTGTAGGTGTCTCACTAATTATTGTTAAGATCAAAACCAAAGTGAGGAAAAAAATAATCCAACTCAGAAAATGTAGGATTTAAACAAATGTCCAATAAAAACACAGAACAAAAATTGTGTATTCAGATTTGCACCAAATGGGTGTCAGAAATAAGGCGTTTGGTGAAATTCCAAAAAGTAAAAAAGAAATTTAAAGTTTCTAATTGTAGTAAATAAAATTGCTTTGAAAAATAAATTCTTAGCAGCCAGAGGGAAACAACCTCAAAAGGTCTTACTAATTGCATATGAGATCATCACAAATTTTTCAAAAAAGAATAAAAAAGAGAGTCAATAAAATAAAATGTTGAACATAAATTAATAAGATTTTCGAAAATATGTAACGTATACAAAATAAGGCATTTGTAAAAAATTTCATAAAAAAGAACAAATTTAAAAAAAAATGTTGTAGGTGTCTCACTAATTATGGTTAAGATCAAAACCAAAGTGAGCAAGAAAATAATCCAACTCAGGAAATGTAGGATTTAAACAAATTTCCAATAAAAACACAGAACAAAAATTGTGTATTAAGATTTGCACCATGGGTGTCAGAAATAAGGCGTTTGGTGAAATTCCAAAAAGTAAAAAAGAAATTTAAAGTTTCCAATTATAGCAGAATAAAATTGCTTTGAAAAATAAATTATAAATAAATCTTC